>NC_069501.1:603049979-603349979 GCF_027579735.1 Bombina bombina
CCTTAGAAAGGACAGAACCATGTCGATATGAGACTTTGTCAGTTGATAAGACGACGCCTGGATCAGAATATCGTCCAGGTAAGGCACCACTGCAATGCCCTGCGGTCTGAGAACCGCCAGCAGAGACCCTGGAACCTTCATGAAGATCCTGGGTGCCGTGGCCAGCCCGAAAGGTAGAGCCACAAACTGAAAATGTCTGTCCAGAAAGGCAAACCTTAGGAACTGGTGATGATCCTTGTGGATAGGAATGTGCAGATAGGCATCCTTTAAGTCCATGGTAGTCATATATTGACCCTCCTGGATCAATGGAAGAATTGTCCGAATAGTCTCCATCTTGAAGGATGGGACTCTGAGAAACTTGTTTAGACTCTTGAGATCTAAAATGGGTCGAAACGTTCCATCTTTTTTGGGAACCACAAAAAGATTTGAGTAAAACCCCTGCCCCTGTTCCTGTATTGGAACGGGACAAATGACTCCCATAGCGGAGAGGTCTTTTACACAACGTAAGAACGCCTCTCTTTTTATCTGGTCTACAGACAATCGTGAAAGAAGAAACTTTCCCCTTGGGGGGGAATTTTTGAACTCCAGCTGATACCCTTTGGACACAATTTCTAGTGTCCAGGGATCCTGAACGTCTCTTATCCAGGCCTGGACAAAGAAAGTCTGTCCCCAACTAGATCCGGTCCCGTATCGGGGGCCGCCCCTTCATGCTGTCTTGGGAGCAGCAGCGGGCTTCTTGGGTTGTTTACCCTTGTTTTAATCCTGGTTGGGTCTCCAGACGGGCTTGGCTTGTGTAAAATTCCCTTCCTGTTTAGCGGAAGAGGAAGAGGGGACTCCCTTGAAATTTCAAAAGGAACAAAAATTTCTCTGTCTACCCCTCTGCTTAGATGTTTTATCCTGAGGTAGGAGGTGACCCTTACCTCCCGTAATGTCAGAAATGAACTCTTTCAAGTCAGGCCCGAATAGGGTCTTTCCCTTGAAAGGAATAGCCAAAAGTTTGGATTTAGAGAACACATCCGCAGACCAAGATTTTAACCATAAGGCTCTGCGCGCTAAAATGGCAAAAACTTGCATTCTTAGCCGCCAATTTAGCAATCTGAAAGGCGGCATCTGTAAAAAAAGAATTAGCCAGCTTAAGGGCCTTAATTCTATCCATTATTTCCTCTAAATGAGTCTCAGCCTTCAGAGACTCTTCTAAGGCGTCAAACCAAAAGGCAGCCGCAGTTGTGACTGGTACAATGCAGGCCGTCGGTTGCAATAAAAACCCTTGATGAACAAATAGCTTTTTTAGAAGACCCTCCAACTGTTTATCCATAGGGTCTTTGAAAGCACAACTGTCCTCAATAGGGATAGTCGTACGCTTAGCCAGGGTAGATATAGCTCCCTCCACCTTGGGGACCGTTTGCCAAGAATCCTGAACGGTGTCAGCTATAGGGTACATTTTCTTAAAAATAGGGGAAGGTGAAAACGGGATACCCGGTCTTTCGAATTCCCTTGAAATAATTTCTGAAATTCTCTTAGGAACCGGAAAAACATCAGAATAAGAAGGAACCTCTAAGTATTTGTCCATCTTACACAATTTCTCTGGTAGTACCACGATAGAGTCACAGTCGTACAGAGTCAGCAAAACCTCCCGCAACAACAGACGGAGATGTTCAAGCTTAAATATATATATATATATATATATATATATATATCTCGTTATGTTTAAAGAAAAAATATGTGCACAATTTCTTTAATATAACTGTGTACTTGGATTGTATAAACATAAAAAATTAGCAAGCAAAGCCCTTAGCAAGTGATGATTTTCCCGTCACTGTCACCTCAGAAAAAAACAGTAAACTATCAGCCTACCTGCCTCCACCGACTGAGATTGTCTTCCCTTAACCAACGTGCCTAAGACCGCTTGTGCAAGAGTAGAACAAGCGTACTTAGGAGCCGTAATCGCAGCCGGAACACGATCCTCCGGATGTCTCTCTCAGTAACAACTGTGCTGAATCGCGCCAATACCAAGCCCCGCCCCTCGTGGGCATCAGAGCCTGGGAAAAAACAACAACACGCCCATACAGGCCAAAACCCCGGAGTCTAGTAGTGTCAGCTCTGGAACTCTCCCAGCGTCAGCCTTTCCCTTAGTGAAACTCTTTCCATCAATATACTGAAAGAGAATAGCCTGAGTATACACCTAATAGTATAACATCCCAGCGCTTCTAGATTACAGTAGTCATGCTAGAGTGTCTGGATAATATAAGCTCTATGACGGTTCCCATTCTTTTCTTATACTAATGAGGACCGGCATATAGCGACAGGAAGCCTTAATAGCCCCTGACAGCAAGTAAAAGCACAGTCCTTCTGAGCTATGTCACTCCTTTTCTTTATTCCTTTGCAGTGTCAAGCCCCAGAAAAAAAGATTGCACTTACCTTCATGCTGAGGAACAGCATGAGAAATTTCACAGTGTCAAGAGGTCCACTCTTCCTCCTGAGGTCCTGTGAAGATAGAAGGGCCTTAGGTAAAGCTTCTCTAAGACCAACACAGAATAGCAGCATGAATATGGGAGGCACAGAGGGGTTAAACCGCCCCCCCCCCCCCAGTTCCCATAGTCAGAAGTCCAAAGGCTGCTCTGTAGTAAAATAGTACACTTTGGCACCATTTAAAAATAAAAAACTCTTGATTGAAGAATCTAAACTAACACCTCACTTTACCTCTTCCTATCACTAACACAGGCAAAGAGAATGACTGGGGTGGGAAGGAAGGGAGGAGCTATATACACAGCTCTGCTGTGGTGCTCTTTGCCTCCTCCTGCTGACCAGGAGGCGATATCCCATAAGTAAGGATGAAATCCGTGGACTCGTCATATCTTGTAAAAGAAATTGTGAATGGAGTATGTTTATCATATTAAAAATGGGACCAACAATTAAACATTGCCATATGTATTCATGTATGTTGCTTGCTTTTACTAAAAAAAACAACAGTGCGTTCCCACACAAATTGTGCAATAGTAAAATGTCTGAACCAGTGATATGAATTAAAACCGTGCACAAACTCATTAGTAGCTAGTCCTCATTGGTCAGAATCAAGAGAGATAAGCTACAGTAGTTTGTTAGCAGAATATGCAGAGTTGATATATAATTTACTTATATGAACAAATTAATTTATGCCCCTTTAAAAGCCTAGCGCCATGTTTTAAGTATTGGCCCAACATTTTGTTTTGAGGGAGGAAAGCAGAGAGTGGGAAGTGATCTAAAATCTATACTTCCTAATAGCACTATCCAACGGTTTATAATTAAGGACTCACACAATATGTCTAGATAAAAGTTTCCATTAATATTTTATTAGGTAATAAAGATTTCATTCACAATAACAGAAGGCTCTATTGATCCACATAGAAGAGGCTCTTGTGATATGCCCTTCTAATGAGCCTTGCATCAAGTAGCAGGTCAAATACTGGCAAATTAATAGATATGCAACAGTTATGCTGAAGGAGTAATAATTCTATCAACTGGTGAAATGAGATCCCAGCTGGTAATTTATTCCGAATTTCAAAACACAATATATGCAGAACTGACAAAAGATATGTACAATAAATACAAATATAAATATTTTCTCCACTATTAAATCTATGTACTTGGCTTTATGTACTCCTATAACGAATGCTACAAGGAATGTCATTTGGATAAGACAGATTAAAGGGACATGAAACCTACTTCTTTTTTTCCCCTTTCATGATTCAGATAGAACATAAATATTTTAAACAACTTTCACATTTACTTTATTATCAAATCTGCTTCACTGCCTTGTTATCCTTTGCTGGAGAAGCAGCAGTGCACTACTGAGAGCTAGCTGATCACAAGAGACAAATGCAGGCACCAATCACCAGTTCGCTCCCACTAGTGTAGGATATGTGCATATTCTTTTTCAACAATGGATACCAATAAAGTACTTTTGACAATAGAAGTGAATTTAAAAGTGTCTTAAAATAACATGCTATATATCTGAATCATGCAATTTTAATTTTGACTTTCCTATCCATTTAAAAGGACATTCCAGTCACTATTTAAATGCACATAAATGAAATGATATCTTTGAATAGAATTTGCAATATACATGTATCGACAAAAATGATTCTAGTAAAAATTATCCTTGTTTTAGTGTTGCCATTTTTCTCTGCACGTGCATGTGAAGCATAGCTAGATATTCTCAGTGCAGCAGCATTTTAAATAATGCAGCTGATCAGTCTAAATGTAGCCACCAATTAGCAAGCGCTACACAGGTGCTTAACCAAAAATGGGCCGGCTCCTAATATTGCATTCTTGTTTTTTCTAATAAAGATACCAAGAAAACAAAGAATACATTAATAATAGGAGTAAAATAGAAAGTTGCTTAAAATTGCATGCTCTATCTGAATCATTAAAGTTTAACTTTGATTATACTATCCCTTTAGATACACTTCTAAAACAGCTATATAAAAGCTATTACATATATATAACATTACTTTAAAGGGACACTGAACCCAAATGTTTTCTTTCATGATTCAGATAGAGCATGACATTTTAAGAAACTTTCTCATTTACTCCTATTATCAATTTTTATTCGTTCTCTTGCTATCTTTATTTTAAAAGCAGGAATGTAAATCTTAGCAGCCAGCCCATTTTAGGTTCAGCACCATGGATAGCGCTTGTTTAGTGGAGGCTTGCATTTACCCACCAATAAGCAAGCATAACCCCGGTTCTCAACCAAAAATGGGCCGGCTCCTATGCATCAAATTCCTGCTTTTTAAATAAAGATAGCAAGAGAACAAAGAAAAATTGATAATAGGAGTAAATTAGAAAGTTGCTTAAAATTGCATTCTCTATCTGAATCATGAAATAGAAAAATTGAGTTTAGTGTCCCTTTAAGCTTCTGGACAACATAACACTATAATCTGAGCACAAAGGATATGAAAGCATATTAAAAAGGAACAGTCTAGTCAAAATTTAAAAAAACTTTTGTGATTCAGATAGGCCATGCAATTTAAAACAACTTTCCATTTTACTTTTACAATTAAATTTGCTTTGTTCTTTTGTTATTCTTTGTTGAAAGATAAACCTAGGTAGACTCATATGCTTATTTCTAAGCCCTTCAAGCTCACCTCTTATCTCAAAGCATTCAGACAGTTTTTCACAGCTAGAGAGTGCTAGTTCATGTGTGCCATATAGATACCATTGTGCTCACTCCCATGGGGTTAACTAGGACTCAGCACTGATTGGCTAAAATGCAAGTGGCAAAAGAACTGAAATAAGGAGGCAGTCTGCAAAGGCTTAGATACAAGGTAATCACAGAGGTAAAAAGGTATATAAATATAATCATGTTAGTTATGCAAAACTGGGGGTTGGGTAATAAAGGGCTTATCTATCTTTTTAAACAATAACAATTCTGGAGTAGACTGTCTCTTTAAGTGCAAAAACAAACCCACACATTATCAATGTATTAAAGAAGTCAATAGCTATTCTAAGCACTTTACTTTTTTCAGTGTACCAGCTCAATACCATTGTTAGCTTGTTCTATGGTGATTTACCACCCGGGTGCAGGTTCTTTTAGCCCAGTAATGCTTTTCACAGAGTAAAAATACCAGTGCCGAAATACCAGGCAATTCCCCTCTGAACAAGGAACACAGCAACCCCAGACAATCGTTTCGGCCTTCATTGGGCCTCGTCAGTGAGGTGTATCAGTATTCCTCTAAGCACACTGAGCAAGGAGTCCACGTCTTGATTCCCCTTTTTCCCCATAGGGAGACTAAATACACACAGAGAGAAATGCACTCACAGGAACAAACAACTTGCTCAATACCATTGTTAGCCTGTTCTATGGCGATTTACCACCTGGGTGCAGCTACTTTTAGCCCAGTAATGCTTTTTACAGAGTAGAACTTTCCTGTAGTATTTCAGTCTGATGCCGCCTATTCTGGTGAGTCCAGCGCCGAAATACCAGGCATTTCCTCTCTGAACAAGGAACACAGCAACCCCAGATATCCTTAAACCAGGGCTTGGAAAAACCCAGATAGCCACTGGCTCCTAAAATTTTACCCCTGGCTCCTGTACCTGAATTTTACCCCTAGCTCCTATTATATTGTTCTCCATATTTCTATATACAAATACCACTGTCTGGCTCCTAAAAGTATGACTGGCTCCTAAATAGTCTTACGGGCTCCTTAATTTTAAACAAATTTGTCGACCCCTGCCTTTTATTTGCAACGGTTAAAATAAAAAGTGTGAAAAAAAGAATGTTAAATTCCAAGTAGCTGTGCTGCCACTTAATACTACTTAAACTGAACCGTTATAAATGTACAATATATCCTTATCTACTAGGGACTGCAATAAATAACTAATATTTATTAACAGCAAGATTATTATTTACAAATATTTATTATTATTTTTGGGTGCTAGCAATTTACAACGCTTCGTTATTTGCAGGCAAGATCTAATCATATAGTTACTTGCCTTTCTTAAAATAATTTGCACAACAATATGCTTAGTAAACTTACCATTAATTACTATTAATCTATTTTCAGAATCACTTTTAAAAGATGCAATTTCCCTTGCCATTTATTTTATACTATCATGGTAGCAGACAGTAAGCAAAAGTTAAAATTAGCTTTTAAAAAATAGGAGACATAGCTCTAGAAATCCCCTGCTTCACAAACATTTCTGGAATTTTGTTTAAGGAACCATAGTGTAATGCCAAGTCCCTCTGCAGATCCTCGTTGCGTCTCCTACAAGCTCTAGAACAGAAAGTAGCGAGTCACTGTTCCTCAATATTTGGAACACACCGCCCTGGGCACAAGACTAGTGTTATGTTACAGTATCACACGCCCTTCTAGAAAAGTAGCCACACACTTTATGGAAGCTGTCTTTGCAATTGGCCAGTCTGCTCTTCAGTCTGTCTTTATACGTGGGTCCTGTCCTGAATGCAACTAGTTGCTAAACATGCCCATTCCACACTACATAATTGGAACGATCTGTTCCATTAGGGTGTAATCTCTTCGAGCAGGGGCCCTTTCCACACCTGTGTTAATTTGTTGTGTTTAGTCTGTTATATGTGTTTTTATTTCTTTTTTACCACAAATCAGTGCAATTATATAACCCACACTTATGTACTTAGTGGCTTTATAAATAGATGATAATAATACACATTTTATCTAGCTGTAAACTAGAATGACTAAATATTGGCTACTGTCTACAATAGTGGTTCCCAAACGTATTCAGGCCAAAGTGGTTCCATAAAATCACCATCAGTTCCCCACTACACTCACCTTTACAGTGCCAGTAAAACAAAGAATGTTAACTTTCTGTGCAAATGGCTGCGTTCTCCCTTAGTCAAAGAGAATGTAACTATCATAAAAGAAAACTCCTTTAAGGTAAAGAGAAGAGATGCACATTCAGGCGTTTTCATTCACTGCTGAATGCGGAAGTAGGACGCTAGTTTCGGTATTCTGCTCTTCTTGGAGCCGAATACTCTTGTGCAAGTGACACACTCTAAGATCTGGTTTCGCACAGATTCTAGTGCGTTTTACTGGCACAAGAGGATATTCGGCTCTGAAAAGATTGAAATACCGAAAATAGCCTCCTACATCTGCAATCAGCAGTTAATGAAAATGCTGAATGCAAATCTCTAGTAATGAGACGTAAAACTTTATATACAAGGAGAGAAATTATTTTGTTTTAGCCCAAAAAGAAGGAGGAGCCTAGCAGCCTATTACACTCCTTGCCTACTTGATAAACCTATGGCAATGCCTCTTGCATCCCTTGTGCCTATGAGTGCTACCCTTCAGTAATTCCTCATATCAGCTTGTCAATTTTTTTTTAAAATAAAGTAGGTACAGATTTTTTTTATTTATTGTTTACATATTTAAAATGAAAGAATGTACTGTACCTTTTATAGGTCCTACATTCCTGTTCTGAGTAGATGTTCACAAACCAATGTAACACATTTCAGCAGTTCCTTACAATAACAGCCTACAGAAAAGAGAAAAAGAGCAATAAGGTTAGAGATAAAATTATAAAATTAAAACAAACCTGCACATGGGGATATCAGTGGAACTATATTCTCTATATTTTTCATACAGATATCTAAAACTTGTACAAATACAGTAAAGGGACACTGTATACTAGATTTGTTTTTGCATAAATGCTTTGCAGATCATTTTATATAGCCCATCTGGAGTGTTTTTGTAACAATGTATAGTTTTGCTTATTAACATTGTGCTGATTTTCAGACTCCTAAAAAAGCCCCAAAGTATCAGAAGTAGACCCAAGTCTACAGACTCCTGCTTACTCCTTTTTGTGTAATTGGTCTTTTCATATGTAGGGCAGGGGGGAAAGGTCTGCTCTACCTGCTTTCTCAGCCCCTTTCAGTGGGTTTCTCATCCTAACCTCATCAACAGAGCTAAACCGGAAGCTTCCAAGTACATTTTTAAAATGTTTTATACTCAATTTTTAGATCAGTATCTGTGCGTACAGAACACTGTCATATGACTAGCACAGCTATTGGTTTAGAGGTGGAAACGTCATCTCATTGAAAAAAAAAGAAAGAGCTGTGCTGTGTCTAATGGAGCCGCTGAGTTTAGCGAGGAGGCAGCAGCACACAAAAGGCTAAGTTTAGGATCTTATTCATAGATAATAACTATACAATACTGAAAAACGCAGCTGCAAACACGTAAATTTGCAGTTCCACTTTTTTTTCCGTATTTACATACAGCATTATTATAGTTCAATTTCTAGGCTTTATATCTCTGGATCTTATTAGGATATTTTTCCAAAACAATCTATGAATCCTCTGCCACATAACATCCAGCTCCCTGCCAAAGTAGTTAAATGAGGATTACTGCAGCAGTGTTGGCCTTCTCTAAACAAATAAACATTCTCATATCTTCACAAAAAAAATATTAAATAAAAAGTGTGTGTGTGTATATATATATATATATATATATAAAAGAAATAGTTATGCATAATTAAAAAAAAAAAAAATGTTTTCTATATAACTTCGAGGATTTATGTTGTCCCATTTAAAAGTAATTTACCTCTGAAAATTGTGTCTAATTCTCGCCACTGAAAAAGGCAAACCCTGCTACATTTATCTTTCCCTAATTGACTAACAGATGAGAACTGCAAAACAATACACTCTATACTAACAAAATGACTGTGGCTGGCCTCGTTGTCTGGCAAGTGGTGGGTGTAGTGTGGCTACTGAAAAACAATAGCAACAAACGAGACGCTAATTTGTTTTAAAAAATGTTTAGCCTTTGTGAGATACTTTATTCTATAGCAAGCCAACAAAAAAAGTCTCTTGTAAATACAAAGTGCTTACTGTTCCTTTAAACCGTAGCTGCACTATTATATAACTATAATTAAAGGGACATGAAAAAGCAATAACAATCTAATGAGCTAGAGAATTTTATAATTACACTATTGTTAATAATGTGTTTAACCCCCCACGAAAGTCAGCTTCAGACTGGCAATGCACTTTTACTCCTGAGCTAAACACAGCTGGAGATTGGTGGCTATGAATATATGCCACCCCTGATTGGCTCAGCAGCCATATTTAACTCAGCATTGCTGCTCCAGAACTGCCATTACATGGGTTAAACACAGTTATAAGCTAGCAATAGTGCTTTAATAAAATGATCACATTAGACCATTTTCTTTTTTTTTCATTTTTAATGTCCCTTTTAAGTTTAAAATGTTAACTTTAAAATTATCCAAGTAACTCTGCTCAGACCTTTAATTCAAAAGATGAGGTGTCAGAAATTGTACACATTGGGTGTTCTTCTTTAAAAGGGCAAAATCATTTGCAGAACTAAAAAGCCAGCATTCATACTGAAGTTGCATGAAGTGTGAATCGCAAATAAAACATATGCTGCTTTGAAGGACAAGCAAAAAAGCTTTGGCTTCAGGAAAAACCAAAAGAATTTTGTATACAAACCAAAGTCTCCCTCATTCAAAAGGGCTTCAGTATACGAACAGGGAAAATGCAGCCAGTAAGCAACACTACGGCTCTTCCTGAATGGGTTTGTGATCTCCCAAGCTTAGCAGTGTGTCTGCTGTCAAAATCTCAACAGACTGGAGCTCCCTTAAGAGAGCCAAGGGGGGATATTTATCAAAGCCTCAACTTTGTTGCATTCGCGGATCTCAATACGCTCTCCATATTTATAAAAAAAAGCCGGCAAAAAGACACGCACCAAGTACGGGGCGATGAGCATAGGACTGTTGTTAACTAGCAGTCATCAATCTCAAGTCTATTCGGCTTTTAACCAACTTCATTTATACCCTGTCACTAAACGCCGCCACTATACTAAAATGTTTAACCCCCTATCCCGCCGCTCCCAGACCCCGCTGCAACCTAAATAATGTTATTAACTCCTATCCCGCCCCTCCCGGACCCTGATGCAACCTAAATAATGTTATTAACCCCTATCCTGCCGCTCCCGGACCTAGCCGCAACCTAAATAAAGTTATTAACTCCTATCCCGCCGCCACTAAATAAACGTATTAACCCCTAAACCTCTGGCCTCCCACATAACTACCACTAACTAAACCTATTAACCCCTAAACCTAACAAGCCGCTAACCTTAAAATTACAATATCCCAATCTTAAAATAAATTTAAGCTTACCTGTAGAATTAAAATAAACAATTTTAAAATATTAACCTACCCTAACTATTATCCTACAATGAAATTAAACTAGCAATTAAACTAAATTACATATTAAAAAACTCTAACCCTACTAAAATTATTTAAATCTACTATTAAACCTTATTACAAATGACTAAATTACAAAAAAAATTAAACACTAAATTACCAAAAAATTTAAACGCTAAGTTACAAAAAATAAAAAACACTAAATTACGAAAAAAAAAAACACATTGTAAAAATAAAAAAGAATTATACCTAATCTAATAGCCCTATCAAAATAAAAAGCCCCCCCCCCAAAAAAAATAAATAAATAAAATAAAAACCCTAGCCTACAATAAACTACCAATGGCCCTTAAAAGGGCCTTTTGTGGGGCATTGCTCCAAAGAAATCAGCTCTTTTACCTTAAAAAAAAAATACCCCCAACAGTAAAACGAACCACCCAACCCCTCCAAATAAAAAAAACCCTATCTAAAATCACATATGTTAGTCTGATTAATACAGTTTAGAAGTACAGTATTTGTTCAATAGGCCCATGTTTTAAAATAGTGCTTGACAAATTTGTTTAAATTTTAGGAGCCAATTAGAATATTTAGGAGCTAGACAGTTGGATTTGTATAAAGATATTTGGAGAATAACCCAAAAAGTTAGGAGCCAGGGGTAAAATTCTAGTAGCCAGTGGCCCCAAGGCTCCTGAGTTTGTCAAGCCCTGTAATTTAAAAAGGTTTCAACATGCTGTGCTCTCCCTTTTGAACAGAAGAAAATCTTCCAATACTCCTTTACTCAGTTGAATTAATCACATTAAATCACATTTCATATTAAGAAAGAAGCTCCTGTTTGTATCACTGTACATATATTGATATATAATGATACTAATATGTTTATCATACAGGGTTTAAATCTATCAGTCTGGGGTAACCAAGCATACCTCATTAAAAATGGCCCTGGTGACCTTAACAATAAGAGATATGTGTTGTAGTTGGCACATCTATTATAAAAGTCTGTCACAATATGAAACCCTAAGTAAAATGTAACTATTAAAAAAATATATATATTTGTAGGACTTTAGATACATTGTTTAATACATGGATACATTAAAAGGGATAGTCTAGTCAAAATTAAAAACTTTCATGATTCAGATAGAGCATGCAATTTTAAGCAACTTTCTAATTTACTCCTATCATCAAAACTATTGCTGATTGGTGGCTACATTTAGACACCAATCAGCAAGCGATACCCAGTTGCTGAACCAAAAATGGGCCAGCTCCTAAGCTTACATTCTTGCTTTTTTAAATAAAGATACCAAGAGAACGAAGAACACTGAGGATAGGAGTAAATTAGAAATGTGCTTAAAATTGCATGATCTACATGTGAAAAAAAATTGGGTTTCATGTCCCTTTGGCCTTTTAGAATACAGGTGCACATTATGTTTTTCTTCTTATGCAGAGCTGTTGAACAATTTTTTTATATCAAAATATGCATCTACTGCTAATTTTTTAAACTAGCACTGTTTGTACAAGTTCCACACACCCACATAAATATACAACAGCAGGAACAAATTAAACAAGCCAGTTGCAGACAAAAGTTCCTCCACAGGAAGTGACAAATTTAAAATAAAAATTATGGAGTCTACCAAACCCGAATAAAAAGCCAGTGCACGTATAAAGAATAATCTATAAAGGTAGGAAACAGACATTCTTTTGCCAATTTATACTGTTAGCTGAACAGTTGTTCAGAGAAGCAGTATGTGTGTGTCGCAAATGGCGATAGGAATGGCGAGTGTGAGATTGTAGTGGAATATGGAGGAGCCAACAAGAAACCTCACATGTTTTATGGCCTAGGCAAATATACGTTATATACAGAACAATGTAGTAACAAAAATAAAAATATCTATATTTTAAAACAGAAATGGGCTAAATAATAGTTTTGACATATATGAATAGTAAGTAGGTGAACAACAAATTTAAGCTCCCAAATTTTTGGTCTGGCTACTAGATTAGATCCTGTAGATTGTAAGCTCTCCTCTAGTATCTCTTGTTTTGTGTGTTATCTATGTATCTGATTTCTTCTTTTTTTACCATGAACTTATGTTCGTGTTCCCCATATACATAAACACTAAGGAATTTGTTGATATTTCACAAAAATAAATGTAAAATATAAATAATTTTTATACATATATTGACTGTAGGTAGTAAACAAATTAGATGGTGCAAGAGATGATAGAACAAATAGTATATACCATGAATACTGTGTAAGATATCAGGATATCCTAAACATAAAATAGGGTAAAGATGAAAATAAGAAGATCTATAGTTTTTACGCGACATAGGAAAAAAAACACAAGATTATGTGGAATATTTTTATTTTATTTTTAAAATTAACCCTTAAGGCATCAGTTTAATTAAAAAAAAGTGGCTAGGTTTAGTGTTGTTCACACAACAAACGCTTAGTTTTACGCAATTTTGTTTATGTAAATACGACGTAGAACATCCCTGACAATAAAACAAAAAACGGAAAGGAAGAACAAAAAAAGAAAGGAATTTGGAATATGCAGTCTAATTGTTCTCTTGCTTGCTATACAAAAACATATATGGAAACAATACAGAGAAAAATAAGCTTTTGTGTTAAGAGGATTAGTAATGTTATATGTCTAGAATGATACAGTAACTCAATGTGTAGAGCCTCTGATGAAAAAGGTTTATGAGAACTGTAGTAGAGGTTATTTTTACAGAAAAATGTTGTGGATCCAAGGAAAAGTCACTGTGCAGAGATGACACACTATGATAAAATAATCCAAACTAATTGCCCAAAGACTCCAATGAATATACAGAAGGCCAAAGGTTGTAGGCAGATGTAAACTTAGTAGGCAAGTTGTTTTTTTAAAGGGACAGCCTACAATAGAATTGTTATTGTTTTAAAACACACAATCCCTTTATTACCCATTCCCCGGTTTTGCATAACCATCTGACAGCCCCCCTGATCACATGACTGTATTATCTATTGACTTGCATTTAGTACTGTGTTGTGCTAAATCTTAAAGGGCCAGTAAACCTAGCAAATAATGTTATATAAATTATATAACATTAGCTTAGCGCCAGATTTCTAAAGTGAAGGGTTAAATAGATATCTCGCAAAGAAAATAGAACGCCGCTCCTGGCTCTACTGAGCGGGTCTGTTTTGTTTTTCTAAGCGCATCTTTGCAAGCTGTCTAATCACAGCCGGCCCGATCGCGCTATTAAACTCAATGTAGCTCGCACTATGTGCAGAATTATATTAAACATTATTTGCTAGGTTTACTGGCCCTTTAAGTAACTCCCCAGGGATGCACACATTGTTATCTATATGGCCCACATGAACTAGAAGTCTCCCGTTGTGAAAAGCTAATAGAAGAGCATGTGATAAGAGGCGGTTTGCAGTGGTTTACAAATAGACAGAAATTTAGAGGTTTAGATGTTATAAAGTATTTTAATATAAAAATGTTAGTTGTGCAAAGCTGGGGAATGGGTAGTAAAGGCATTATCTATCTTTTTTAAACAATAACCATTTTAGTGTAGACTGTCCCTTTAAGAGTCACTGTGAAAGTGAGAAAAAAATATTACAGGATCCAACACTCTTAAAGATTAGATTTTTTAAATTTAGTATTAATATCATCATTAATATTGATAACAATAATCATAATAGTAATAGCAGAATAAATACTAGAAATAAAAAAATACCTCCTACCTGACTCATAAAAAGTGCAGTCTGACTCTCCACCCATGGGATTACATTTATCTTCAGCAAACAAATACTCAATGTGTTTTATTTGTGAGTTTGGCTGCAGGTATTTCAATGACGCACCAGCGTTTAAAGCATTACACTCATTTTAATTTAAGATTAGAACATCACAAAGTTTGGCTTATAAGAGAAAAAGTAAAAACTAAAGTCTTTATGTTGGTTCCCAAATAAATTGGCAAGATGAGTAGCGCTTTCTCCTGGTTATACGGCAGTTACATCACAGCTTTGGAGACAAAACATTGACCTGTCCTGGCCACAGGAGAGCAGTGCCTGTCCAGTTCCTGTTTGTAGAAGCTCAGATAAGGCGACGCATACACAAAGGTGACGCTGTTTTAAAGGGACAGCTAACAAAACCAAAATGCTTGAATGCATTCTTTTCTTATAACACTACTGCTGGCATAGACCTATGTATTTAACCTCCGCAAAGGGCTTAGACATCGCTGAATTAAACTGCAGATAGGAAATGCGCTGCGGCTCTAGAGCTGAACACAGCAGGTGATTGGCGTAACTAACTGTATATACTACTCAAAATTAGAATATGGTACAAATATGCAAGGTTAAAAAGAGACAGTACACTCAATGTTTCAGTATTTAGATAGCACAATGCTATTTTAAACAACTTTCCAATTGACTTCAATCATCTAATTTGCTTTGTTCTCATGGAATAAGTTGTTGAAAATCATACGTATGTAAGCCCAGGAGCAGCAATGCACTACTAGAAGCCAGCTGATGATTGCTGGAGGCACACATATGTCCCTTTACTGGCTGATCCCAGGTATTCAGCCAACTCCCAGTAGTGCATTACTGCTCCTTAAACAAAAGATACCAAGTGAATGAAGCAAATTATTAATAGACATAAATTGGAAAAAAAATTAAATTTGTATGCTCTATCTGAATCATGAAAAGTAATTAAAAAGGGGAGTGAATCCCAATTTGTTTCTAATGAGAAGAATAGAACTTTTTTCTTTACATACCAATTGTTTTTTGTGCAGTGCTACTGAGGGCCACATAAAATCTTCAGGAGGACAAGATGGGTCCCAGCCCTAATCTATTAGTGCATATTCATACTGCAGAAGTATGTCCTCCTAAACTATTGATTCTCCTCAAAATGATACAGTATATGGTCTATTCCTTAAAAAAAAAAAAAAGTTTAACACACATCAACTTGTACCACCTATTTGTCACACATGGGTGAGCATTTCATTGTGATCCTATTGTACTGCTCCTCTCTCCCGACTCATTATTATCAAGACCCAGCCACATGACTCATTTAAACAGCTGATATTATATAGAAGAACTGGCTCCTCACTTTTGCATCTGGCTGATTACTGTTATTTCTGGGAAGAGACAATGTTAATGTTTCTGGGTCTATTTTCACATGTAGTTTTGTGACATCTGTACAGGAATAACCATCAACCTGTTTGTGTTTTGTTCATGGACCCTCCAAATGTAAAAAAAAGTGCAATATTGTTCTTCATTTGAAAAGGTTGTACTTCTCAGCTATACACAAAAGATGACATAATGCTATTTCAAGCACAAACAAAAACCACAACTGTATATACATTGAAAAAGATTCACTGATCCATGTTTGTTGACTATTTCTATTATTACGAAAATACACACTTTTGTGCCAAAAGTAACAAAACCAGTATTATCACACCAGACCTCCAACAAAGAGGTAAAAGCATGAATGCAATGACATATACAGAGTTCTGGGTCATTTAGACACAGAAGCATATTGTTAATAAAACTGTACACATGACCTCTGATTAAAAGAACAAGCTATTTTGTTTATATGATATCTCCCAGTGAATCTAATAAGTACTGTATTTAAAAAGGACTGTAGAATGTAAAATAAAGAGGAGTTTATTTTGGTTTCCTTGTCCTCTGTATCATGTGACAGCCTTCAGCCAATCACAGAGCCATATAATTTTATACTGTGAACTCTTGCACGTGTACAGTAGGAGCTGGTGCCCCAAAGCTTGTATATAAAAAGAAGTCAATTGGAAACTTTTTAAACTCATGCTCTGTCTGAACTGTGGCAGTTTAAATAGGGACTTCAGTTGCCCTTTAACATGGGTGCAGTAAAATAATATTAAAAGCTACTGATTCCAGTTAAACAAAATATTTGATCTACAAAAGTGGTAAAACAATCTTATTATTCAAAGGTATAGTTAATCTATCAGCTCCAGGCAAAGTTAAAGGGACATGAAACCCAAATTTTTTCTTTCATGATTGAGATAGAGAATACGATTTTAAACAACTTTCCAATTTACTTCTATTATTTAATTTGCTTTATTCTCTTGTTATTCTTTGCTAAAATGTGTATCTATGAAAGCTCAGGAGCAGCAGAGAACCTAGGCTCTAGCTGCTGATTGGTGGCTGCATATATATATCGATTGTCATTGGCTCACCCATGTGTTTAGTTAGAAACCAGTAGTGCATTGCAGCTCCTTCACCAAATGATACCAAGAGAATAAAATAAATTAAATAATAGAAGAAGTAAATGAAAAAGTTTTTTTACAATTGTATTCTCTATCTGAATCATAAAAGAATATTTTTGGGTTTCATGTGCCTTTAAGGTGCAATGCTGATAAGTGTTCCGATAGTTGAACTAGATCACAGTATTTCAATGGTTATGGTTAGCATTTTTTAATTACTCTTCTTTTGACTCAAGGATCGGGAACAGGATGTTGGTTTAAAACTTTGATACTGCAATTAAAATGGATTAAATTAGCTTTGTCACACATCATTCCCTAACTCACCTCAGCAGGGTAGCCTTGTCTAAAGCAGTAACAAAGCTGGATTGGCTTTTACTATTAAAGCAAGTGGTAGATGGAGTTTAGCTATCCAAAAGTAAATGCGGCAAACAGTGTTAAAGGGACACTGAACCCAATTTTTTCCTTTTGCAATTCAGATAGAGCATGACATTTTAAGCAACTTTCTAATTTATTCCTATCATCAAATTTTCTTCATTCTCTTGATGTCTTTATTTGAAATGCACGAATGTGAGTTTAGATGCCGGCCCATTTTTGGTGAACAACCTGGGTTGTTCTTGCTGATTGGTGGATAAATTCATCCACCAATAAAAAAGTGCTGTCCAGAGTCTGAACCAAAAAAAACCCCCAAAAAGCTTAGATGCCTTCTTTTTCAAATAAAGATAGCAAGAGAACAAAAAAAATTTGATAATAGGAGTAAATTAGAAAGTTGCTTAAAATTGCATGCTCTATTTGAACCATGAAATAAATTTTTTTGGGGTTCAGTGTCCCTTTAAATGTACTCAGAAATATTTCACACTTGATTAGTTTGTTTACTTCTTAGAACACTACACAAAAATCTTGCAAGTACAAGGTGTCTTATGTCAAAATGAAATACCACTTTACTTTAGCATGACAAACAAAATGTACAATCGGCATTCATTTCCCCAGCTTTTCTAATGATTTGCCTGTAAAAATTGTTTTTGTACTTTCTCCAGGAAGTCTGTGATATATACACCAGTGGTGTTTGCTGAACCCCGATACACGCTACACAGTGATTGCTTACATCAGCAAAGGCAGTAAAATAAACAATAAACTTAAAAGTCTGTTCAACGAATGTATAACTTGCTAGTAAAATAGCATGCTATATTTTGTATGCAGACCTTTATGCATTACAATGTTAAATAATAATCATCTATAATAATACTTGGAAGTCTATTTAATTTAGAAATGTGCTTGATTAATAGATGCAATTATACCTCTCCCAGACAAAGGACCATTAAATACAGTATATATGCATAATCACCAAATGTATAGTGAAAAAAAGACAATGCAATAACAGTCTGCATTTCAGGGTTTTTTTTCCCTGACAATTTGGAAAATTAGTTAAATTTTCTTTTCCTCTATATCATGTGACAGACAATCACAAATGCATATATGTATATACTGTGAATTCTCGCAGATGCTCAGCAGGAGCTGATGCCTCAGAAAGTGTGCATATTTTGATAATGCAAGTTTAGAAAAAAATACAATTGGAAAGTTTGGGTTTTTTTTTATTGCATGCTCTTATCTGTAAAAATAAAGTTTAATTTTAGGCTTTAGCGCCCCTTTAAAGTCAATGTTCTTCCCTGGACATTTTTATGAGGTGCACCGCCCGGCTAAAACTTCAGCCAATACTAACATAAAAAATAAGCTAATTTAAAAAACAAAAAAACAAAAAAAATTTAATGCACAAATTATCATTAAAATACATTTATGTTCAATTATTCAATTAATTTGTGCTTTGCATAGCAGAAAATTATACAATAGAAAATATTACACTGCCCCCACCTGGCAAAATTTTCCATTTAGAACACAAACTGTAACAAAGGAAATTCAATGCAGATGTAAAGCTGCATCACGCTGCAGATTTGTGGCCGCAGTTGCATTTTTGTGCATGAATCGCTGGAATTGAATTTTTTTTTCTTTCTTCAAAATTAACTTTTTGCTGCCTACACTTTAAAGAAATCCCTATTTATCTACCCCTACCAATAAGGATGCACTCCATACAGACAATATACGACACACCTGCTAGTTAAAAAGGAACATGAAACCCAAAAATTGTCTTTCATGATTCAGATAGAGAACACAATTTATGCTTGCCAGATAAACTCATTTCCTTCCTGGCAGGGAGAGTCCACAACTTCATTCCTTACTGTTGGGAAATACACCACCTGGCCACCAGGAGGAGGCAAAGACACCCCAGCCAAAGGCTTAAAATATCCCTTTCATTTCCCCTATCCCCCAGTCATTCTGCCAAGGAAACAAGGAAAAGTAGGAGAAACATCAGGGTATAAAAACATAAAAAAGGAAGCCGCCCATCAAAAAAAAAAAAAAAAAATGCAGGGAGAGTCCACGACTTCATTTCTTACTGTTGGGAAAACTATACCCAAGCTCCAGAGGACACTGAATGAATAATGGGAGGGAACAGGAAAAAAAAAAAGAGGCGAACCCTATTCTGAGGGCACCACAGCCAGCAAAACTTTTCTCCTGAAAGCTGCTGCAGCCAAAGCAAACATATCAAACTTGTAAAATTTAGAAAAAGTGTGTAAGGAAGACCAGGTAGCCGCCTTACAAATCTGATCTATTGAGGCTTCATTCTTAAAAGCCCAAGAGGAAGCCACTGCTCTAGTGGAATGAGCCGTTATCCTCTCAGGAGGCTATCGCCCCGCTGTCTCATAACCTAAGCGGATGACACTCCTCAACCAGAAAGATAGAGAAGTCGTAGTAGCCATTTGCCCCTTACGCTTCCCCATATAGATGACAAAGAGGAAGTTTGTCTGAATTCCTTAGTAGCCTGAAGATAGAACTTCGAAGCACAAACTAAATCTAGATTGTGGAGCAAACGTTCCTTCTCTGAAGAAGGATTAGGACACAAGGAAGGAGCAACAATTTCTTGATTAATGATACAATTCAACACCACCTTAGGGAGGAACAGTTTAGTGCGTAAAACCGCCTTATCAGCATGAAAAAACAGTTAAGGGGGGTATCACATTGCGAAGCAGAAATCTCAGAAACTCTGCACACAGAGGCAAGTGTCAACAAAAAAAGAACCTTCCAAGATAACAATTTAATGTTAACTGGTAACAGTATGCATAGGCTCAAACAGAGCCTGCTGCAAAACACTAAGAACAAGATTGAGGCTCCAAGTCTGAGTCCCAGATCTAAACACGGGATCCTAGTCAGAGACTTAACAAAAGGACTGCACATCTGGAAGCTCAGCCAATCTTTTGTGCAATAACACCGACAGAGCTGATATCTGTCCATTCAGGAAACTAGCAGATAGGCCCTTTTCCAGTCCATCCTGGAGAAAAGATAAAATTCTGGCATCCTTAACCTTATGCCAGGAAAAGTCATGCTCTTCACACCAGTACAAGTAAGTCCTCCACACTTTATGGTAAATACGAGTAACTGGCTTACGAGCTTGAACCAGAGTGTCGACAACACTCTCAGAAAACAGAATTTATGTTTACCTGATAAATTACTTTCTCCAACGGTGTGTCCGGTCCACGGCGTCATCCTTACTTGTGGGATATTCTCTTCCCCAACAGGAAATGGCAAAGAGCCCAGCAAAGTTGGTCACATGATCCCTCCTAGGCTCCGCCTTCCCCAGTCATTCGACCGACGTAAAGGAGGAATATTTGCATAGGAGAAATCATATGATACCGTGGTGACTGTAGTTAAAGAAAATAAATCATCAGACCTGATTAAAAAACCAGGGCGGGCCGTGGACCGGACACACCGTTGGAGAAAGTAATTTATCAGGTAAACATAAATTCTGTTTTCTCCAACATAGGTGTGTCCGGTCCACGGCGTCATACTTACTTGTGGGAACCAATACCAAAGCTTTAGGACACGGATGATGGGAGGGAGCAAATCAGGTCACCTAGATGGAAGGCACCACGGCTTGCAAAACCTTTCTCCCAAAAATAGCCTCAGAAGAAGCAAAAGTATCAAATTTGTAAAATTTAGTAAAAGTGTGCAGTGAAGACCAAGTCGCTGCCTTACATATCTGATCAACAGAAGCCTCGTTCTTGAAGGCCCATGTGGAAGCCACGGCCCTAGTGGAATGAGCTGTGATTCTTTCAGGAGGCTGCCGTCCGGCAGTCTCATAAGCCAATCTGATGATGCTTTTAAGCCAAAAAGAGAGAGAGGTAGAAGTTGCTTTTTGACCTCTCCTTTTACCAGAATAAACAACAAACAAGGAAGATGTTTGTCTGAAATCCTTTGTAGCATCTAAATAGAATTTTAGAGCACGAACTACATCCAAATTGTGCAACAAACGTTCCTTCTTTGAAACTGGATTCGGACACAAAGAAGGCACGACTATCTCCTGGTTAATGTTTTTGTTAGAAACAACTTTCGGAAGAAAACCAGGTTTAGTACGCAAAACCACCTTATCTGCATGGAACACCAGATAAGGAGGAGAACACTGCAGAGCAGATAACTCTGAAACTCTTCTAGCAGAAGAAATTGCAACCAAAAACAAAACTTTCCAAGATAATAACTTGATATCAACGGAATGTAGGGGTTCAAACGGAACCCCCTGAAGAACTGAAAGAACTAAATTGAGACTCCAAGGAGGAGTCAAAGGTTTGTAAACAGGCTTGATTCTAACCAGAGCCTGAACAAAAGCTTGAACATCTGGCACAGCCGCCAGCTTTTTGTGAAGTAAAACAGATAAAGCAGAAATCTGTCCCTACAAAGAACTTGCAGATAATCCTTTCTCCAAACCTTCTTGAAGAAAGGATAGAATCTTAGTAATTTTTATCTTGTTCCATGGGAATCCTTTAGATTCACACCAACAGATATATTTTTTCCATATTTTATGGTAGATTTTTCTAGTTACAGGCTTTCTGGCCTGAACAAGAGTATCAATGACAGAATCTGAGAACCCTCGCTTTGATAAAATCAAGCGTTCAATCTCCAAGCAGTCAGTTGGAGTGAGACCAGATTCGGATGTTCGAACGGACCTTGAACAAGAAGGTCCTGTCTCAAAGGTAGCTTCCATGGTGGAGCCGATGACATATTCACCAGGTCTGCATACCAAGTCCTGCGTGGCCACGCAGGAGCTATCAAGATCACCGATGCCCTCTCCTGATTGATCCTGGCTACCAGCCTGGGGATGAGAGGAAACGGTGGGAATACATAAGCTAGGTTGAAGGTCCAAGGTGCTACTAGTGCATCTACTAGAGTCGCCTTGGGATCCCTGGATCTGGACCCGTAGCAAGGAACCTTGAAGTTCTGACGAGAGGCCATCAGATCCATGTCTGGAATGCCCCACAATTGAGTTATTTGGGCAAAGATTTCCGGATGGAGTTCCCACTCCCCCGGATGAAATGTCTGACGACTCAGAAAATCCGCTTCCCAATTTTCCACTCCTGGGATGTGGATTGCAGACAAGTGGCAGGAGTGAGTCTCCGCCCATTGAATGATTTTGGTCACTTCTTCCATCGCCAGGGAACTCCTTGTTCCCCCCTGATGGTTGATATACGCAACAGTCGTCATGTTGTCTGATTGAAACCGTATGAATTTGGCCTTTGCTAGCTGAGGCCAAGCCTTGAGAGCATTGAATATCGCTCTCAGTTCCAGAATATTTATCGGGAGAAGAGATTCTTCCCGAGACCAAAGACCCTGAGCTTTCAGGGGTTCCCAGACCGCGCCCCAGCCCACCAGACTGGCGTCGGTCGTGACAATGACCCACTCTGGTCTGCGGAAGCTCATCCCCTGTGACAGGTTGTCCAGGGTCAGCCACCAACGGAGTGATTCTCTGGTCCTCTGATCTACTTGTATCGTCGGAGACAAGTCTGTATAATCCCCATTCCACTGACTGAGCATGCACAGTTGTAATGGTCTCAGATGAATTCGCGCAAAAGGAACTATGTCCATTGCCGCGACCATCAAACCTATTACTTCCATGCACTGCGCTATGGAAGGAAGAAGAACAGAATGAAGTACTTGACAAGAGTTTAGAAGTTTTGATTTTCTGGCCTCTGTCAGAAATATCCTCATTTCTAAGGAGTCTATTATTGTTCCCAAGAAGGGAACTCTTGTTGACGGAGATAGAGAACTTTTTTCTACGTTCACTTTCCACCCGTGAGATCTGAGAAAGGCCAGGACAATGTCCGTATGAGCCTTTGCTTGTGGTAGGGACGACGCTTGAATCAGTATGTCGTCCAAGTAAGGTACTACTGCAATGCCCCTTGGTCGTAGCACCGCTAGAAGGGACCCTAGTACCTTTGTGAAAATTCTTGGAGCAGTGGCTAATCCGAATGGAAGTGCCACAAACTGGTAATGCTTGTCCAGAAAGGCGAACCTTAGGAACCGATGATGTTCCTTGTGGATAGGAATATGTAGATACGCATCCTTTAAATCCACCGTGGTCATGAATTGACCTTCCTGGATGGTAGGAAGAATTGTCCGAATGGTTTCCATTTTGAACGATGGAACCTTGAGAAATTTGTTTAGGATCTTGAGATCTAAGATTGGTCTGAATGTTCCCTCTTTTTTGGGAACTATGAACAGATTGGAGTAGAATCCCATCCCTTGTTCTCCTAATGGAACAGGATGAATCACTCCCATTTTTAACAGGTCTTCTACACAATGTAAGAATGCCTGTTTTTTTATGTGGTCTGAAGACAATTGAGACCTGTGGAACCTCCCCCTTGGGGGTAGCTCCTTGAATTCCAGAAGATAACCTTGGGAGACTATTTCTAGCGCCCAAGGATCCAGAACATCTCTTGCCCAAGCCTGAGCGAAGAGAGAAAGTCTGCCCCCCACCAGATCCGGTCCCGGATCGGGGGCCAACATCTCATGCTGTCTTGGTAGCAGTGGCAGGTTTCTTGGCCTGCTTACCTTTGTTCCAGCCTTGCATTGGCCTCCAGGCTGGCTTGGTTTGAGAAGTATTACCCTCTTGCTTAGAGGATGTAGAACTTGGGGCTGGTCCGTTTCTGCGAAAGGGACGAAAATTTGGTTTATTTTTAGCCTTAAAAGACCTATCCTGAGGAAGGGCGTGGCCCTTACCCCCAGTGATATCTGAAATAATCTCTTTCAAGTCAGGGCCAAACAGCGTTTTCCCCTTGAAAGGTATGTTAAGCAATTTGTTCTTGGAAGACGCATCCGCTGACCAAGATTTTAGCCAAAGCGCTCTGCGCTCCACAATTGCAAACCCCGAATTTTTCGCCGCTAATCTAGCCAATTGCAAAGTGGCGTCTAAAGTAAAAGAGTTAGCCAATTTAAGAGCATGAATTCTGTCCAAAATCTCCTCATAAGAAGAATCTTTATTGAGCGACTTTTCTAGTTCATCAAACCAGAAACACGCTGCTGTAGTGACAGGAACAATGCATGAAATTGGTTGTAGAAGGTAACCTTGCTGAACAAACATCTTTTTAAGCAAACCCTCTAATTTTTTATCCATAGGATCTTTGAAAGCACAACTATCTTCTATAGGGATAGTAGTGCGTTTGTTTAGGGTAGAAACCGCCCCCTCGACCTTGGGGACTGTCTGCCATAAGTCCTTTCTGGGGTCGACCATAGGAAACAATTTCTTAAATATAGGGGGAGGGACAAAAGGTATGCCGGGCCTTTCCCATTCTTTGTTTACAATGTCCGCCACCCGCTTGGGTATAGGAAAAGCTTCGGGGGGCCCCGGGACCTCTAGGAACTTGTCCATCTTACATAATTTCTCTGGAATGACCAAATTGTCACAATCATCCAGAGTAGATAACACCTCCTTAAGCAGAGCGCGGAGATGTTCCAATTTAAATTTGAATGTAATCACATCAGGTTCAGCTTGTTGAGAAATTTTCCCTGAATCTGAAATTTCTCCCTCAGACAAAACCTCCCTGGCCCCCTCAGACTGGTGTAGGGGCATGTCAGAACCATTATCATCAGCGTCCTCATGCTCTTCAGTATTTTCTAAAACAGAGCAGTCGCGCTTTCGCTGATAAGTGGGCATTTTGGCTAAAATGTTTTTGATAGAATTATCCATTACAGCCGTTAATTGTTGCATAGTAAGGAGTATTGGCACACTAGATGTACTAGGGGCCTCCTGTGTGGGCAAGACTGGCGTAGACAAAGGAGGGGATGATGCAGTACCATGCTTACTCCCCTCACTTGAGGAATCATCTTGGGCATCATTTTCTCTAAATTTTTTAAACACCAAAAAACTCTAAGCCATCTCCGTGGAGATGTTGCCTGTACAACGGCAAAGAGAATGACTGGGGAAGGCGGAGCCTAGGAGGGATCATGTGACCAGCTTTGCTGGGCTCTTTGCCATTTCCTGTTGGGGAAGAGAATATCCCACAAGTAAGGATGACGCCGTGGACCGGACACACCTATGTTGGAGAAAACCCTCTCTTGGCTAAGACTAAGTGTTCAATCTCCACGCAGTCGGCCTCAGAGAATCTAGATTTTGATGAACAAAGGGACCCTGTATCAGCAGATCTCTGCGACAAGGTAACCTCCACTGAGGAAATGAGGACATCCCCACCAGATCCACAAACCACGTTCTTCGCGGCCATGACTGAACAATCAGAAACACAGATGCTCGCTCCTGCTTGATGCGAGCCCCCACACAAGGGAGAAGCGGTAATGAAGGAAAAATATATACGAGTCTGAACCTCCATGGTACTGATAGGGCATCTATCAAGTCCCTCAACCTCGACCCGCACCTTGGTAGCTTGGTATTGAGGTGGACGCCATGAGCTCTATCTCCTGTGTCCCCCAATCGCTGCATATCTCTGCAAACACCTTGGGGTGAAGGGACCAATTCCCTGGGTGAAAGGATTGCCTGCTGAGGAAGTCTGCTTCCCAGTTGTCCACACCCGGAATGTGGATTGCCGACAGTGTACATCTGCAAGTCTCGCCCCACTCTAGTACTGGGATACTTCTCTCATCGCTAAGGAACTTCTCGTTCCCCCCTGATGGTTGATGTAGGCAACCGAGGTTATATTGTCTAATGGGAATCTGATAAACTGGGACGAACCCAGAAGGGAACAAGCCTTCAAGGCATTGAAGATTGCCAGGAGACCTTGTGCCTTCTTGGCACCCGAAGCTGCTCCCCAACCGGAAAGGCTTGCGTCCGTAGTCATAATCTCCCAGGACTGCCTCAAAAAGCAAATGCTTTGGGACAGATCTGGACAGAGCCACCAGGAAAGCGAGTCTCAACAGGCTGTCCAGCACAATCTGTTGAGACAGATCTGAATGGTCACCGTTCCATCGTCTCAGCATGCATAGTTGTAAGGGTCTGAGATGGAATCTGGCAAAAGGAATGATGTCCATGCAGGACGCCATGAGTCAGATTACCTATATACACTGAGCCACTGAGGGTCTTGAGGAGGCCTGGAGGGCAAGACATACAGAAGTTAGCTTGCAACGTCTCTGATCTGTGAGGAATATTCTCATGGATATGGAGTCTATTATAGTTCCCAGGAAATTCACCCTTGTGCTTGGAGTAAGAGAACTGTTTTCCAAATTTATCTTCCATCCATGTGATTGAAAAAGACTCCGAATGTTCTTCCGCTAGACGAAAAAATGGTGCCTGTACCAAGATATCATCCAGGTAAGGTGCTACTGCAATAACTCATGTTCTGGCAATGGCTAGAAGAGACCCCAGAACCTTTGTAAATATTATTGGAGCAGTAGCTAGGCCAAAATGGAAGAGCTATGAACTGGAAGTGATGGTCCAGAAAAGCAAACCTCAGGAACTGAAAATATTCCCTGTGAATCGGAACTTCAAGGTATGCATCCTTTAGATCTACTGTGGTCATAAACTGTCCTTCCTGAACCAGAGGAAGGATTGACCGTATAGTCTCCATCTTGAAAGAGGAAACACTTAGAAACTTGTTTAGGCACTTTAGGTCCAGAATTGGATGAAAAGTTCCCTCCTCCTTTAGAACCATGAAAAGGTTTGAATAAAACCCCAAACCTCTTTCTGCTGTAGGTACCGGAACAATTAATCCTAGAGAGGAGAGATCCCGTACGCAACCTAAGAAGGCAGCCCTCTTTTCTGGTCTTGTTGAAAGCCTGGAGAGTAAGAATCTGTCCCTGGGCGGATGAGACTTGAACCCTATCCTGTATCCTTGAGATACAACCTCCAGGACCCAAGGATCCTGTACGTCCTGGAATCAAGCGTCTGAAAAAAAGAGACAGTCTGCCCCCTACTCAATCCGATCCCGGATCGGGGACCGCCCCTTCATGCCGATTTGTTCTCGGCGGGTTTCTTAGTCTTTTTGGAAGTTTTATTATATTCTCATCACCCACACATCCTGCCCCCTCCTTTCTCATGCAAAATAGAGGGGAAAAACATAATTTATGCTTACCTGATAAATTTATTTCTCTTGTAGTGTGTTCAGTCCACGGGTCATCCATTACTTATGGGATATATTCTCCTTCCCAACAGGAAGTTGCAAGAGGATCACCCAAGCAGAGCTGCTATATAGCTCCTCCCCTCTCATGTCATATCCAGTCATTCGACCGAAACAAGATGAGAAAGGAGAAACTATAGGGTGCAGTGGTGACTGGAGTTATAATTTAAAATTTAGAACCTGCCTCAAAAAAAGACAGGGCGGGCCGTGGACTGAACACACTACAAGAGAAATAAATTTATCAGGTAAGCATAAATTATGTTTTCTCTTGTTAAGTGTGTTCAGTCCACGGGTCATCCATTACTTATGGGATACCAATACCAAAGCTAAAGTACACGGATGATGGGAGGGACAAGGCAGGAACATTAAACAGAAGGAACCACTGCCTGTAGAACCTTTCTCCCAAAAACAGCCCCCGAAGAAGCAAAAGTGTCAAATTTGTAAAATTTGGAAAAAGTATGAAGTGAAGACCAAGTTGCAGCCTTGCAAATCTATTCAACAGAGGCCTCATTCTTAAAGGCCCAGGTGGAAGCCACAGCTCTAGTGGAATGAGCTGTAATTCTTTCAGGAGGCTGCTGTCCAGCAGTCTCATAGGCTAAACGTATTATGCTACGAAGCCAAAAAGAGAGAGAGGTAGCCGAAGCCTTTTGACCTCTCCTCTGTCCAGAGTAAACGACAAACAGAGAAGTTTGCCGAAAATCTTTAGTTGCCTGTAAGTAGAACTTCAGGGCACGGACCACGTCTAGATTATGCAAAAGACGTTCCTTCTTTGAAGAAGGGTTAGGACATAATGATGGAACAACAATCTCTTGATTGATATTCCTGTTAGAAACAACCTTAGGTAAAAAAACAGGTTTAGTACGCAGGACTACCTTGTCTGAATGAAAGATCAGATAAGGAGAATCACAATGTAAGGCAGATAACTCATAGACTCTTCGAGCCGAGGAAATAGCCATCAAAAACAAAACTTTCCAAGATAAAAGCTTAATATCAATGGAATGAAGGGGTTCAAACGGAACACCCTGAAGAACTTTAAGAACCAAGTTTAAGCTCCACGGAGGAGCAACAGTTTTAAACAAAGGCTTAATCCTAGCCAAAGCCTGACAAAAAGCCTGGACATCTGGATTCTCTGCCAGACGCTTGTGTAAAAGAATAGACAGAGCAGAAATCTGTCCCTTTAGCGAACTAGCGGATAAACCCTTTTCTAAACCCTCTTGTAGAAAAGACAATATCCTAGGAATCCTAACCTTACTCCATGAGTAACTCTTGGATTCACACCAATATAAATATTTACGCCATATATTATGGTAAATTTTTCTGGTCACAGGTTTCCGAGCCTGTATTAATGTATCAATAACCGACTCCGAGAAACCACGCTTCGATAGAATCAAGCGTTCAATCTCCATGCAGTCAGCCTCAGAGAAATTAGGTTTGGATGGTTGAAAGGACCCTGAATTAGAAGGTCCTGCCTCAGAGGCAGAGACCATGGTGGACAGGACGACATGTCCACTAGGTCTGCATACCAGGTCCTGCGTGGCCACGCAGGCGCTATCAGAATCACCAATGCTCTTTCCTGTTTGATCTTGGCAATCAGTCGAGGCAGTAACGGAAAAGGTGGAAACACATAAGCCATGTTGAAAACCCAAGGGGCTGCTAGTGCATCTATCAGCACCGCTCCCGGGTCCCTGGACCTGGATCCGTAGCAAGGAAGCTTGGCATTCTGGCGAGATGCCATGAGATCCAGTTCCGGTTTGCCCCAACGAAGAATCAGTTGAGCAAATATCTCCGGATGAAGTTCCCACTCCCCCGGATGAAAAGTCTGGCGACTTAGAAAGTCCGCCTCCCAGTTCTCCACGCCTGGGATGTAGATCGCTGACAGGTGGCAAGGGTGAGACTCTGCCCAGCGAATTATCTTTGAGACTTCTAACCTCGCTAGGGAACTCCTGGTTCCTCCTTGATGATTGATGTAAGCTACAGTCGTGATGTTGTCCGACTGAAACCTGATGAACCTCAGTGTTGCTAACTGAGGCCAAGCTAGAAGAGCATTGAATATTGCTCTTAATTCCAGAATGTTTATTGGAAGGAGTTTCTCCTCCTGAGTCCACGATCCCTGAGCCTTTAGGGAGTTCCAGACTGCTCCCCAGCCTAGTAGGCTGGCATCTGTCGTTACAATCGTCCAATCTGGTCTGCGAAAGGTCATTCCTTTGGACAGATGAACCCGAGACAACCACCAGAGAAGAGAATCCCTGGTCTCCTGGTCCAGATACAGTAAAGGGGACAGATCTGAGTAATCCCCATTCCACTGACTTAGCATGCATAATTGCAGCGGTCTGAGATGCAGGCGCGCAAATGTCACTATGTCCATTGCCGCGACCATTAAGCCGATTACTTCCATGCACTGAGCTACTGATGGGCTTGGAATGGAATGAAGGACACGGCAAGCATTTAGAATTTTTGATAACCTGGACTCCATCAGGTAAATCTTCATCTCTACAGAACCTATAAGAGTCCCTAGGAAAGGGACCCTTGTGAGTGGAAACAGAGAACTTTTTTCCATGTTCACTTTCCACCCATGCGACCTCAGAAATGCTAGAACTATCTCCGTATGAGACTTTGCATTTTGAAAACTTGACGCTTGTATCAGAATGTCGTCTAGGTACGGAGCCACCGCAATGCCTCGCGGTCTTAGTACCGCCAGAAGCGAACCCAGAACCTTTGTCAAAATTCTCGGAGCCGTAGCTAACCCGAAGGGAAGAGCTACAAACTGGTAATGCCTGTCTAGAAAGGCAAACCTTAGGTACCGATAATGATCTTTGTGAATCGGTATGTGAAGGTAGGCATCCTTTAAGTCCACTGTGGTCATATACTGACCCTCTTGGATCATGGGTAGGATGGTCCGAATGGTTTCCATCTTGAACGATGGAACCCTTAGGAATTTGTTTAAGATTTTTAAGTCTAAGATTGGTCTAAAGGTACCCTCTTTTTTGGGAACCACAAACAGATTTGAGTAAAACCCTTGCCCTTGTTCCGTTCGCGGAACTGGGTGGATCACTCCCATCACTAAGAGGTCTTGTACACATTGTAGAAATGCCTCTTTCTTTATTAGGTTTGTTGATAACCTTGACAGGTGAAACCTCCCTTGTGGAGGAGAAGTTTTGAAATCCAGAAGGTATCCCTGAGATATAATCTCCAACGTCCAGGGATCCTGTACATCTCTTGCCCAAGTCTGGGCGAAGAGAGAAAGTCTGCCCCCCACTAGATCCGTTTCCGGAAAGGGGGCCCTGTCTTCATGCTGTCTTAGGGGCGGGAGTAGGCTTTCTGGCCTGCTTGCCCTTGTTCCATGACTGGTTGCCTTTCCAACCTTGTCTGTAACGAGCAGTAGTTCCTTCCTGTTTTGGAGCGGAGGAAGTTGATGCTGCTCCTGCCTTGAAATTACGAAAGGCACGAAAATTAGACTGTTTGGCCTTTGATTTGGCCCTGTCCTGAGGAAGGGAGTGGCCCTTACCTCCAGTAATGTCAGCAATAATTTCCTTCAAGCCGGGCCCGAATAAGGTCTGCCCTTTGAAAGGAATATTCAGTAGTTTAGATTTAGAAGTTACATCTGCTGACCAGGATTTAAGCCATAGCGCTCTGCGCGCCTGTATGGCGAATCCGGAATTCTTAGCCGTAAGTTTGGTTAAATGCACTACGGCATCCGAAACAAACGCATTAGCTAGCTTAAGCGTTCTAAGCTTGCTCAAAATCTCATCCAATGGTGCTGTGCGAATCGCCTCTTCCAGAGACTCAAACCAGAATGCCGCTGCAGCAGTGACAGGCGCAATGCATGCAAGGGGCTGTAATATAAAACCATGTTGAACAAACATTTTCTTAAGGTAACCCTCTAATTTTTTATCCATTGGATCTGAGAAAGCACAACTATCCTCCACCGGGATAGTGGTACGTTTGGCTAAAGTAGAAACTGCTCCCTCCACCTTAGGGACCGTCTGCCATAAGTCTCGTGTGGCGGTGTTTATAGGGAACATTTTTCTAAATATCGGAGGAGGGGAAAAGGGCACACCAGGTCTATCCCACTCCTTGCTAATAATCTCTGTAAGCCTTTTCGGTATAGGAAAAACGTCAGTACACACCGGTACCGCATAGTATTTATCCAGCCTACATAATTTCTCTGGGATTGCCACCGTGTCACAATCATTCAGAGCCGCTAACACCTCCCCTAGCAACACGCGGAGGTTCTCAAGCTTAAATTTAAAATTTGAAATTTCTGAATCCGGTCTCCCCGAATCAGAACCGTCACCCACAGAATGAAGCTCTCCGTCCTCATGTTCTGCAAATTGTGACGCAGTATCAGACATGGCTCTCGTGTCATCGGCGCGCTCTGTCCTTAACCCAGAGCTATCGCGCTTGCCTCTTAACTCGGGCAGATTGGATAATACTTCTTTCATAACATTAGCCATATCATGTAAAGTGATTTGTAAGGGCCTTGATGTACTTGGCGCCACAATCTCACGCACCACCCGAGCGGGAGGCGAAGGTAATGACACGTGAGGAGAGTTAGACGGCATAACTTCCCCCTCGTTGTCTGGTGATAATTTCTTTATCTGTAAAGACTGACTTTTATTTAAAGTAATATCAATACAATTGGTACACATATTTCTATTGGGCTCCACATCGGCTTTTAAACATAATGAACAAGCAGATCCCTCTGTGTCAGACATGTTTAAACAGACTAGCAATGAAGCTAGCAAGCTTGGAAATTACTTTCAATAAGTTTACAAGCAATATAAAAAACGCTGCAGCGCTTTTCAAAAACACAGTTGAATAACAATGAACTAATTCAGTTATAGTCAACAATTTTTAACAGTAAATGTATTAATTAGCAGAGGATTGCACCCATTAGCAAAAGGATGATTCACCCCTCAATACCCAAAAACGGATAATCAAATTAAGATTTAACGCTTTTATCACAGTCAAACACACTGTCACAGGTCTGCTGTGACAGATTACCTCCCTCAAAAACGAATTTTGAAGACCCCTGAGCTCTCCTGGATCAAGGATGAAGAAGCAGGAAGACTGTGCTAGAATTTTAACTGCGCAACAAGGCGCTAAAAAAAGGCCCCTCCCACTCATATTACAACAGTGGGAGACCTGATATAACGGTTTCTATGCAGAAAAATACGTTAGCCACGTGGAAAAAAATCATGCCCAAAAAGATTTATCACCAAAGTACCTCACAAAACGAATAACATGCCAGTAAACGTTTTAAAAACAAACTTTTTCAATGTCATGCAAAGTTATCACTAAGCCTGCTACCAGTCGCTTCTACTGCAGATAAGGCTTAAGCATTATTTCAGTATTAACAGTATTTTCTCAGTCAAATTCTAGTCCCTAGAAAATAACTCAACTGCGCATACATTTATCAGCCTGATACCAGTCGCTACTACTGCATTTAAGGCTGTACTTACATCATATGGGTAACAGCAGTGTTTTCTTAGTCAATTCCATTCCCAGAAAATATTATACTGCACATACCTCATTTGCGGGGGACCCCGCATGCTATTCCCATTTTCTGAAGTTACCCAACTCCTCAGAATGCCGAGAACAGCCAGTTACGTCTGCTAAGATCATAGAAAACGCAGGCAGATTCTTCTTCCAAATACTGCCTGGGATAGAAAAACAACACACTCCGGTGCCATTTAAAATAACAAACTTTTGATTGAAGAATAATTAAGTAAAAAACTCCAACTCCTCTCGCGACCTCCTTCTTTGTTGAGGGTTGCAAGAGAATGACTGGTTATGACATATGAGTGGAGGAGCTATATAGCAGCTCTGCTTGGGTGATCCTCTTGCAACTTCCTGTTGGGAAGGAGAATATATCCCATAAGTAATGGATGACCCGTGGACTGAACACACTTAACAAGAGAAACAGGACTTTAAACAGAAGGTCTTTAAAAAATAAATGCATTTTATAACCATAATATTAAGGTTAGCCTCTGACTACATATTATCATGGGTAACACTATGTTGAAACCTAGCTTCCCCTCCATTCCAGTGTTGACCTATATTTGCATGTGTGCAGCAACTCTCCTTCAGACACCTGCAGTGAAACCTAGGTTTCAAAATGACAGCACCCATAATTAGAGGTGAATAAAACTTTTAATGCCGTTATAGCGTTCTATTCCGTCCTAACCTTGCTTTAGCAATTCTGCAATATAATTTTTTATTATTATGTACGTCCCCCATTTCCTATAATTTAAAAGCTGAAAATCATAGGGTTTTCATTCCCGAGATTTGAAAAGGCACACACAACCCTAATTCTGCTACATATCTGTCCCTAACTGGCCTCACAGAGGGATCACATAAGAGTTTACAAAACCAAGGAAATTTTACTAACAACATGATAGTGCCTAGTTGTGTCCAACAACAAGTCTGGATTAGCTCTTCCCAATACGACAAAGCGGTGAGTGGAGGTTCACCACTGAAAAACAACTGCAACACACAAAAGATGTTAATTTATTCTGAAAGTTTTCACATGCAGCTGATATGTTGATCAATTGCAAAAAAAAATATCCACTAACAATGGTATACGTCCCTTGAAACCGTGCACTTTCATGTCCATTTTTTATATTACTTTAATATTTCCTCACACTAAAGCATGTAAATCCTGGCTTAAAAACTGTATCGCTTGCTAAACTTCCTCATTGCAATTAATTGTCAAATTATTTGTGATTCAAACCATTAACTCATTTTAAACAAGATCCTGTCATGTAACTATGCATACAATTCACTGAAAACCAAAGAACCCTGGCATGGATCCCAATAATCGATCACATCTGTTTTTCTATGGAAAGCTGGACCAGTTAAAGCAACATTCTTCTGTTAAAATAATAAAAAAAATTAAAAAAAAAAAATTACATGCTTTAATTCATTAGGTGTCATTTATGCATTAGTAACCTTAGATAACTGTGTTTAACCAACACAAATGGGTTAAAAACTCACAGATTAAAAAGGGACAGTTTACCCTAAAATTGTCTCCACTTTAAATTGTTTCCAATGATACATATATACATACACACACACACTATATATATATATATATATATATATATATATATATATATATACACATACATACACACACACTATATATACATATATATATATATATACACATACACACACAATATATATATATATATATATATATATATACACACATACACACACACACTATATATATATATATATACACACACATATATATATATATATACACATATATACACACACACATATATATATATACACATACATACATACACACACGTGTGTGTATAATAAATATATATATATATATCACACTTAGGGCTCGTACCCACTGAGGTGGTAAGTTGTGGAAACCAGTGATAAAATAATTTATCTAAGTTACCACCAGTTTCCACACTATCACCCCAATGGAAACTAGCCTTTAGTATGCAAACACCCTTCTTTAGGTCCCAGAATTCTCTTCCCAATCTTGCTGGTTCCTAATATATGTAAAATAATCCAAAGGGTAGCAGCAAAAAGTAAAATTCTAGAAGGTATTGCTAGTCAGTCATTGACTTGATGCTTGAATTATGCAGACAGCCAGGTACCATTATTTATTTATTTTTTATTGCGGCTGTACGCAAATACTGAAATATTTGCTAAAATCTCTAACTGGCTCCTTATATATTTTCTTAGGTCCTTTAATGTTGTATAAACAGAACAGTAGCACCCACTAACATGAAGACGTGTATTCATTTTAAATCCTGTTTACTACTGGGTGTGTCTTGCTGCAGGACAACAAAGATATTAAAAATCAGATCACTAAACACAGTAGAATGGCATAAATTAACAAATGCTCGCCAGAAACACCAGTTATGAAGCAGCGGTCTGCTCTGAAGAGGCAGGCAGAGATCGCCGCAATTCAACCTGATCGAATACAATCGGGTTGATTGACACCCCCTGCTAACGGCAGGGGGCGGCGTTGCACCAGCAGTTCACAAGATCTGCTGGTGCAATGCTGAATGCGGAGAGCGTATTGCTCTCCACATTCAGCAAGGTCTATCGGACATGATCCGCAATGTCGTTTTGTGTCTGACAGGCCTTTCATAAATAGGCCCCTTAGTGTGCAGTGCAGTTGATTATGTTCACATGTGCAGTCGATTATGTTCTCACAAATTTCCTAGTAATTGTTATTTTCCGTTCCTTTCCATCATGTGACAGCCATCAGCCAATCACAAAATGCAAACAGGTATATTATGTGAGTTTGTGCACATACTGTGTAGAAGCTGGTGCCTCCGCAAGTGTGCATATAAACAGATTGGTCACATTTAGACAATGGAAGTGAATTGGAAAGTTATTTAAAATTGTGTGCTTTATCTGAATCATGAAGGTTTAATTTTGGAGTTAAAAAGTTTTCACGGATATAGTGACAGGATCACAAATGGAGGTTAAACACGAGGTAAACACATAGGGGCATATCTATCAAGCTCCGTATGGAGCTTGAAGCCCCTTGTTTCTGGTGAGCCTTCAGGCTCGCCAGAAACACCAGTTATGAAGCAGCGGTCTAAAGACTGCTGCTCCATAACCTGTTCGCCTGCTCTGAGCAGACTGACAGACATCGCAGCAATTCAACCCGGCATCGGGTTGATTGACACCCCCCTGCTGGCGGCCGCGAAACTGCAATGCTGAATACGAAGAGCGTATTGCACCCGCATTCAGCAAGGTCTGTCGGACCTGATCCGCACTGTCGGATCAGGTCCGACAGACCTTTATTAAATAGGCCCCATAGATTCAGTTAGTAATGCATCAATTACATTCTCTATTGAACTAGAGCATATCATTTGTGCATTAGAACATTCCTTTAATATTCAGTGCAAAGCATCTAAAATATTGCCAGAACGTCCCCTACAAAACGGATATAAAACACATTGCAATTTCACATTTTTCTGCAATTGTGAAATACATTTACACAAGTAAAAATGAAAAGTTTATGAATATGATAAATACCACCTCTTGCCTTATTTGGAGGAGTCAATCCAGACGTATTATTAGAGTAGTCAAAGCTTCCCACTGCCATTTTGTTAGCAAAGCTTGCATTGCTTTGCAGTTTATCGGACTACCCAGGCTGAGGCCAATTAGGGACATAAATGTAGCAAGGTTAGGCTTGTTAAATGTGCGGTGTGCCCTTTCAATTATGAGAATTGGAAAACAAAAAGAAAAAAAGGGGGGGGGGGAATACATAATAAAAATATATTGCAAAGTTATTTTAAAATTGTATAATATTTAATAAATTATAAGCAAAAAGTGTGTTGTGTCCTTTAAAGGATTAGTCTGCTTTTTGAGACTTGTTTTGTGATGCAATAAGGAAATATGTAAAGGTTAACTGAAAGGCATAAATTAGGATGTACTGTTAATTATAGATTTAATAACATACATTTCATCAAGTTCTACGTTGCCCCTTTACTTACCAAGTTTCATCACTTTATGACACAATCAGCCCTAACACTGAATAAGAGGGTGGGGCTGTAGAATTTGTGAAAGGTGAGTCAGACCAAGATATTGTATCCTCCCTTCCAGAGAAGTAACATTATAAAGCAGAGAGTTGCCTAGATTGTGTGAATCAGAGGGATATATATATATATATATAGATAGATATATATATATACACACACATACACACATACACACATACATACACACACAACAAAACCAGCTATCAATGTACAGGTTACAGAATTTGCTTCCTGGCTTCCTTAAGAGACGCAGGACAAACACATTTTTAAACAAAAAAAGCAAGTGGTGTTTAAAGGGACAGTATACACTCATTTTCATATAACTGCATGTCATAGATACTACTATAAAGAATAAGATGCACAGATACTGATATAAAAATGCAGTATAAATGTTTAAAAACTTACTTAGACACTCTCAGTTTAGCTCTGTTGAAAAGGTAGCTGGAAAGCCCACTGCAAGTGGCAAATAAGACACTCCCCCCTCCCCCTTCTTTTGCATATGAAAAGACCCTTTACACAAACAGGAACAAGCTGGAGAAGGTAGCTGACGGTATTCTAATAAAACTTTGGGGCTTGGTTAGGAGTCTGAAAATCAGAGCAATGTTATTTAAAAATAAGCAAAACTATAATTCAAAAAAAAATCCTTTATGGGCTATATAAATAGATCTACAAAACATTTATGCAAAGAAAAAAAATGAGTGTATAATGTCCCTTTAATATCACTTAAAAAAAACCAGAATGATCAATAATGGAAAATTAACTCAAACCCAGTGTTCCCCCCCACCCCCCCACCCCCACAAACAAATTATTTTGAAATTAAGAGTTTGTACCTATGTAACAAAATGAAAGACTTATGGACAAGCTGAACAAATACTTCTCCTTATCAGTCAGTGCTTACATAGAGACAAATCATCAATATTTCTAGGCTCCCAAACGTAAATTTTAAGAGCACATATGTCTCCTAGGACAATCTCACCCCTGCATATACCATTCCATGTAATTAAATTTAACCATGTATATACACCTACATGTTTAAATCCAATGAAATTCACACCCTTTCTATTTTTTTTCCCTTGTGTTTTTAAATATCTAAGAAAAGACTTGGCATGCAGGAAGTTTAAAGGTCTGGTATGAACCATTTGTCTGCATATTTTTCCAAAGACTAAGCTTTGTTCTAGAAGTGATTAATTTCCTTTAAACGCACTACACACATTTCATTAACACTTAAAGAATCAGCTCAGCAACATGAATGTGATTATTTTCATTTAGGCCTGTGAAAACAAGTTTTGTAACATAAGGAAGAAACAGACACAGATTAAGAAGGCTTTTTAAATATTACTTTACACATAAATGACACACACATTGTGCTATCTTGCAAAGGTGCATGACTGAAAAAAGGTGCATTTCAAACTTTAGCATTAATATTGATGAGTTAACAAAACACTTTTTAGATGCAAGCTAAATATTTTATATAAAAAAATAATATGTAAAGTATTATAAAACAAAATAGCAGGTAGAAATAAAATTCTAGGAGCGTTGATTCCCTGACTTCCGGGATTTGGCCCAGGTAGAAAAACGGTCATACCTAGGCCAGCAGAATTCAATGGTCTGAAAATTTTGTGGATGGCTTTGGCATTGCTGGTTCCCCCACATTGGGTGTGTGAGTTATCGGGGGGGGGGTCAATTGAAACAAGTAAGGCTGAAGTTGCCAGTCCCTTTTTATTTATTTATTGAAAACTTTTATAGACAATACAAAAAATTAGGAAAACAATTTTGCGTTATCATACAGTAAGATGTATACCAAAGCGCAAAAGAAAAATAAAACAAGGAAGAAAAAGAAAACACGGTGCATCAATTCGTAGCAGATCAATAGCAATTGAAAGTACAAGTAGAGTGTTTTTAAATTAAGTTGGTGTGTTTACAGAGTATACTGCAAGCCTGTGAGTGTATTCTGGGAAATAGATATGGCCTCAAGAGAAGTTATATTGTGTGGGGAGTTCCCTAAGAGTGAGTGTTTCTAGAGGGTAGGTTTATTCGAAATTAATATTGGTTGGAGGGTGTTGTGGGTTAATGTATTCGTCCCATATGAGACATTAGGATAAGTAGTCATCTAGCTTTTTGTTTCTTGTATATTGGTATTTTTCCAGATGTAGGGAAGAGGAAACTCTGTTTTTCCAGAATTGGACATCTGGTAGGGATGATTTTTTCCAGTGGGACAGGATATAGCGTTTAGCGGTATTGATCATGATAGTCAGTAGTTATAGTCGTAGTAAGCATTTCGGAGGTGGGAAATTGTTGAAGAGGAAAATCCAAAGGCTTAGAGAAAATGAAATGTGTAAGACTCGTACAATTTATATTCTCTTTTAATGTCTGACCAGTATAGCTGTGCTGTAAGAAAAGCCCACCAAATATGTGTAAATGTACCTCTGTGTCCACAATCGCGTCAGCATTTAGCTAGGTATCCAGATATCATAAGTGTTTAGCCTATCTAGTGTGTAGTGCCATCTGTAAAGGAGTTTTCATGTTCATATCTGTAAAGGAGTTTTCATGTTCATCTCTGTAATGGAGATAGAGGAGCTCATCTGTTTGAAAATTGTATGCCAGGCATTCGTGGGTAGGTTGTCTTTAAACTCTATTTCCCATATGTGTAAATATAATGCCAGAGAGAGGCATCAAGAACAATTTATATATTATATATAGGATGTCCGTGTGTGGCTGTCATGAGAAACAAAGCGAGCCATTTTGCAATAGTATATGACATGGTATGGCTTGATATATTGTGGGGGCAGTCATTTCCGTCAGTAAGGGAAGTAAGGGAATCTCGGTGTTATTTAATATTGGTGTTAATGGGGAATATGGGGATTGATAGTTTTAGGTGTTTTGAGGGATTTGTCCCTAATTTTAAATATTTCAGTGATGAGAGTTAACGTTTCCGTGCGTCTGGAGGCAAGCATAGGCCACCTAGTTGTGTACAGTTGGCGATGTCATGTTCCAGGGATACCCATTCTTTATGAGTGGCTTGTTTGCACCAGTCTTTCACTCTCGTCAGAAAGGTGGCTCACCTATGAAGTGAAAGGTTGGGATTTTCCAGTCCGCCAATGTCTGGATCGATATAACGTATGAGTGGCTATGCAAGAATGTTTGTGTTGCCAGATACATTTTTGGAATTGATGTAGCACAATGTCGAGGAGAGGGATCAGTAGTGTATGAAATAGATGCAGAAAAGTAGGTAGTATTATTTTAATGGCATGAATTCTACCAAGCCATGAAATGGGTTTGGAGGACCATTATATGGGCTTTAAGAGGGTCCTAATTTAATGGAATTGGATTATTCAGGTGTGAGGAGATACAAATACCTAAGTATTTGAATGCAGTAGGCTGGTGACAGAATTTGTATGAATTAAGGAGTGCTAAGTTTTGTTTTGAAATTGCTATACCTATAAATTCTGACGTATTGGCCATTTGGCATTAACCTGAAAATTAGAGAATTCTCCATATTGTTGTAAAAGGGACATTAGTGATGATATGGAGGACTCTAGATTTGTTAGTGTGAGGATTACGCCGTCCTCAGAGGAATACTTAATACTCTGTAGAGCCTATGAGGGTGTCCTTAATGTCAAGAGAGGCTCTGACACAAGTTGCTAATACTTTCTAGAATTAATAAGGTTGGGGACATGGGGCACCCCTGTCTGGTCCCATTACAGATCTGGAAGGGATGGGACAGGGAATCATGAAATCTGATTTTTGCGGTGGGATTATTATAGAGGGCAAAGATTTTATCTATAAATTTGTGGTCAAAGCCAAATCTTGCCAGGGTGTTGGTTAAGAGGGACCAGCTTAAATGGTCAAAAGCTTTTTCAGTGCCCAAGGAGAGGAGCACTGATGGGATATAGTGTTTGGTGGTGTATTCTACAATGTTCAGAATTTTTACAGTATTAACTCTTGGCTCTTGAAATGGAGTGAAGCCAACTTGGTTGACTTGGATTAGATCAGGTAAAACTCTATTTCTCCAACATAGGTGTGTCCGGTCCACGGCGTCATCCTTACTTGTGGGATATTCTCTTCCCCAACAGGAAATGGCAAAGAGCCCAGCAAAGCTGGTCACATGATCCCTCCTAGGCTCCGCCTACCCCAGTCATTCTCTTTGCCGTTGTACAGGCAACATCTCCACGGAGATGGCTTAGAGTTTTTTAGTGTTTAACTGTAGTTTTTCATTATTCAATCAAGAGTTTGTTATTTTCAAATAGTGCTGGTACGTACTATTTACTCAGAAACAGAAAAGAGATGAAGAATTCTGTTTGTATGAGGAAAATGATTTTAGCAACCGTAACTAAAATCCATGGCTGTTCCACACAGGACTGTTGAGAGCAATTAACTTCGGTTGGGGGAACAGTTTGCAGTCTCTTGCTGCTTGAGGTATGACACATTCTAACAAGACGATGTAATGCTGGAAGCTGTCATTTTCCCTATGGGATCCGGTAAGCCATGTTTATTACGATTGTAAATAAGGGCTTCACAAGGGCTTATTTAAACTGTAGACTTTTTTTGGGCTAAATCGATTGATTATTAACACATATTTAGCCTTGAGGAATCATTTTATCTGGGTATTTTGATATAATAATATCGGCAGGCACTGTTTTAGACACCTTATTCTTTAGGGGCTTTCCCCAAGCATAGGCAGAGTCTCATTTTCGCGCCGGTGTTGCGCACTTGTTTTTGAGAGGCATGGCATGCAGTCGCATGTGAGAGGAGCTCTGATACTTATAAAAGACTTCTGAAGGCGTCATTTGGTATCGTATTCCCCTTTGGGTTTGGTTGGGTCTCAGCAAAGCAGATACCAGGGACTGTAAAGGGGTTTAAAGCTTAAAACGGCTCCGGTTCCGTTATTTTAAGGGTTAAAGCTTCCAAAATTGGTGTGCAATATTTTCAAAGCTTTAAGACGCTGTGGTGAAAATTTGGTGAATTTTGAACAATTCCTTCATGTTTTTTCGCAATTGCAGTAATAAAGTGTGTTCAGTTTAAAATTTAAAGTGACAGTAACGGTTTTATTTTAAAACGTTTTTTGTACTTTCTGATCAAGTTTATGCCTGTTTAACATGTCTGAACTACCAGATAGACTGTGTTCTGAATGTGGGGAAGCCAGAATTCCTATTCATTTAAATAAATGTGATTTATGTGATAATGACAATGATGCCCAAGATGATTCCTCAAGTGAGGGGAGTAAGCATGGTACTGCATCATTCCCTCCTTCGTCTACACGAGTCTTGCCCACTCAGGAGGCCCCTAGTACATCTAGCGCGCCAATACTCCTTACTATGCAACAATTAACGGCTGTAATGGATAATTCTGTCAAAAACATTTTAGCCAAAATGAACCCTTGTCAGCGTAAGCGTGGCTGCTCTGTTTTAGTTACTGAAGAGCATGACGACGCTGATATTAATATCTCTGAAGGGCCCCTAACCCAATCTGAGGGGGCCAGGGAGGTTTTGTCTGAGGGAGAAATTACTGATTTAGGGAACATTTCTCAGCAGGCTGAATCTGATGTGATTACATTTAAATTTAAATTGGAACATCTCCGCATTTTGCTTAAGGAGGTATTATCCACTCTGGATGATTGTGAAAATTTAGTCATCCCAGAGAAACTATGTAAAATGGACAAGTTCCTAGAGGTGCCGGGGCTCCCAGAAGCTTTTCCTATACCCAAGCGGGTGGCGGACATTGTTAATAAAGAATGGGAAAGGCCCGGTATTCCTTTCGTCCCTCCCCCCATATTTAAAAAATTGTTTCCTATGGTCGAGTCAGTCCCCAAGGTCGAGGGAGCGGTTTCTACTTTAAACAAACGCACCACTATTCCAATAGAGGATAGTTGTGCTTTCAAAGATCCTATGGATAAAAAATTAGAAGGTTTGCTTAAAAAGATGTTTGTTCAGCAGGGTTACCTTCTACAACCCATTTCATGCATTGTCCCTGTCACTACTGCCGCATATTTCTGGTTTGATGAACTGCTTAAGGTGCTCGATAGTGACTCTCCTCCTTATGAGGAGATTATGGACAGAATCAATGCTCTCAAATTGGCTAATTCTTTCACTCTAGACGCCTCTTTGCAATTGGCTAAGTTAGCGGCTAAGAACTCTGGGTTTGCTATTGTGGCGCGCAGAGCGCTTTGGTTGAAATCTTGGTCGGCTGATGCGTCTTCCAAGAACAAGCTACTAAACATTCCTTTCAAGGGGAAAACGTTGTTTGGTCCTGACTTGAAAGAGATTATCTCTGATATCACTGGGGGTAAGGGCCACGCCCTTCCTCAGGATCGGCCTTTCAAGGCAAAAAATAGACCTAATTTTCGTCCCTTTCGTAAAAACGGACCAGCCCAAGGTGCTACGTCCTCTAAGCAAGAGGTTAATACTTCTCAGGCCAAGCCAGCTTGGAGACCAATGCAAGGCTGGAACAAGGGAAAGCAGGCCAAGAAACCTGCCACTGCTACCAAGACAGCATGAAATATTGGCCCCCGATCCGGGACCGGATCTGGTGGGGGGCAGACTCTCTCTCTTCGCTCAGGCTTGGGCAAGAGATGTTCTGGATCCTTGGGCGCTAGAAATAGTCTCCCAGGGTTATCTTCTGGAATTCAAGGGACTTCCCCCAAGGGGGAGGTTCCACAGGTCGCAGTTGTCTTCAGACCACATAAAAAGACAGGCGTTCTTACATTGTGTAGAAGACCTGTTAAAAATGGGAGTGATTCATCCTGTTCCATTAAGAGAACAAGGGATGGGGTTCTACTCCAATCTGTTCATAGTTCCCAAAAAAGAGGGAACGTTCAGACCAATCCTAGATCTCAAGATCTTAAACAAATTTCTCAAGGTCCCATCGTTCAAGATGGAAACCATTCGAACTATCCTTCCTTCCATCCAGGAAGGTCAATTCATGACCACGGTGGATTTAAAGGATGCGTATCTACATATTCCTATCCACAAGGAACATCATCGGTTCCTAAGGTTTGCATTCCTGGACAAACATTACCAGTTCGTGGCGCTTCCTTTCGGATTAGCCACTGCTCCAAGGATTTTCACAAAGGTACTAGGGTCCCTTCTAGCGGTGCTAAGACCAAGGGGCATTGCAGTAGTACCTTACCTGGACGACATTCTGATTCAAGCGTCGTCCCTTCCTCAAGCAAAGGCTCACACGGACATTGTCCTGGCCTTTCTCAGATCTCACGGCTGGAAAGTGAACGTGGAAAAGAGTTCTCTATCCCCGTCAACAAGGGTTCCCTTCTTGGGAACAATTATAGACTCCTTAGAAATGAGGATCTTTCTAACAGAGGCCAGAAAAACAAAGCTTCTGGACTCTTGTCGGATACTTCATTCCGTTCCTCTTCCTTCCATAGCTCAGTGCATGGAAGTGATCGGTTTGATGGTGGCGGCGATGGACATAGTTCCTTTTGCGCGCATTCATCTAAGACCATTACAACTGTGCATGCTCAGTCAGTGGAATGGGGACTATACAGACTTGTCTCCGAAGATACAAGTAAATCAGAGGACCAGAGACTCACTCCGTTGGTGGCTGTCCCTGGACAATCTGTCTCAAGGGATGATGTTCCACAGACCAGAGTGGGTCATTGTCACGACCGACGCCAGTCTGATAGGCTGGGGCGCGGTCTGGGGATCCCTGAAAGCTCAGGGTCTTTGGTCTCGGGAAGAATCTCTTCTACCGATAAATATTCTGGAACTGAGAGCGATATTCAATGCTCTCCAGGCCTGGCCCCAGCTTGCGAGGACCAGGTTCATACGGTTTCAATCAGACAACATGACGACTGTTGCGTACATCAACCATCAGGGGGGAACAAGAAGTTCCCTAGCGATGGAAGAAGTAACCAAAATTATTCTCTGGGCGGAGTCTCACTCCTGCCACCTGTCTGCTATCCACATCCCAGGAGTGGAAAATTGGGAAGCGGATTTTCTGAGTCGGCAGACATTGCATCCGGGGGAGTGGGAACTCCATCCGGAAATCTTTGCCCAAGTCACTCACCTGTGGGGCATTCCAGACATGGATCTGATGGCCTCTCGTCAGAACTTCAAAGTTCCTTGCTACGGGGCCAGATCCAGGGATCCCAAGGCGGCTCTAGTGGATGCACTAGTAGCACCTTGGACCTTCAAACTAGCTTATGTGTTCCCGCCATTTCCTCTCATCCCCAGGCTGATAGCCAGGGTCAAGCAGGAGAGGGCGTCGGTGATCTTGATAGCTCCTGCGTGGCCACGCAGGACTTGGTATGCAGATCTGGTGAATATGTCATCGGCTCCACCTTGGAAGCTACCTTTGAGACGAGACCTTCTTGTTCAGGGTCCGTTCGAACATCCGAATCTGGTTTCACTCCAGCTGACTGCTTGGAGATTGAACGCTTGATTTTATCGAAGCGAGGATTCTCAGATTCTGTTATCGATACTCTTGTTCAGGCCAGAAAGCCTGTGACTAGAAAGATTTACCACAAAATTTGGAAAAAATATATCTGTTGGTGTGAATCTAAAGGATTCCCTTGGGACAAGGTTAAGATTCCTAGGATTCTATCCTTCCTTCAAGAAGGATTGGACAAAGGATTATCTGCTAGTTCCCTGAAGGGACAGATTTCTGCCTTGTCGGTATTACTTCACAAAAAGCTGGCAGCTGTGCCAGATGTTCAAGCCTTTGTTCAGGCTCTGGTTAGAATCAAGCCTGTTTACAAACCTTTGACTCCTCCTTGGAGTCTCAATTTAGTTCTTTCAGTTCTTCAGGGGGTTCCGTTTGAACCCTTACATTCCGTTGATATTAAGTTATTATCTTGGAAAGTTTTGTTTTTAGTTGCGATTTCTTCTGCTAGAAGAGTCTCAGAATTATCTGCTCTGCAGTGTTCTCCTCCTTATCTGGTGTTCCATGCAGATAAGGTGGTTTTACGTACTAAACCTGGTTTTCTTCCAAAAGTTGTTTCTAACAAAAACATTAACCAGGAGATTATCGTACCTTCTCTGTGTCCAAAACCAGTTTCAAAGAAGGAACGTTTGTTGCACAATTTGGATGTTGTTCGCGCTCTAAAATTCTATTTAGATGCTACAAAGGATTTTAGACAAACATCTTCCTTGTTTGTTGTTTATTCAGGTAAAAGGAGAGGTCAAAAAGCAACTTCTACCTCTCTCTCTTTTTGGATTAAAAGCATCATCAGATTGGCTTACGAGACTGCCGGACGGCAGCCTCCCGAAAGAATCACAGCTCATTCCACTAGGGCTGTGGCTTCCACATGGGCCTTCAAGAACGAGGCTTCTGTTGATCAGATATGTAGGGCAGCGACTTGGTCTTCACTGCACACTTTTACCAAATTTTACAAGTTTGATACTTTTGCTTCTTCTGAGGCTATTTTTGGGAGAAAGGTTTTGCAAGCCGTGGTGCCTTCCATTTAGGTGACCTGATTTGCTCCCTCCCTTCATCCGTGTCCTAAAGCTTTGGTATTGGTTCCCACAAGTAAGGATGACGCCGTGGACCGGACACACCTATGTTGGAGAAAACAGAATTTATGTTTACCTGATAAATTTCTTTCTCCAACGGTGTGTCCGGTCCACGGCCCGCCCTGGTTTTTTTAATCAGGTCTGATATTTTATTTTCTTTAACTACAGTCACCACGGTACCATATGGTTTCTCCTATGCAAATATTCCTCCTTAACGTCGGTCGAATGACTGGGGTAGGCGGAGCCTAGGAGGGATCATGTGACCAGCTTTGCTGGGCTCTTTGCCATTTCCTGTTGGGGAAGAGAATATCCCACAAGTAAGGATGACGCCGTGGACCGGACACACCGTTGGAGAAAGAAATTTATCAGGTAAACATAAATTCTGTTTTAGCTGATTGGCTAGTATCTTGGCCTATAGTTTGATATCTACGTTCAACAATGAGATAGGGCAGAAATGTGATAGGGTGTTGGTGGGCTTTCCAGGTTTGGGTAAAACCACTACATGGGCCTCCAGCGTGGAAGGGGGAACACTACCCCATTAGAATTTTCTTGGAAGATTGTTTGTAAATGTGGGGCAAGAAGTTCAGAAAAAGTTTGATAGTATTTTGTGGAAAATCCATCGGAGGCCTGGGCTTTAGCCATTCATTAATGTTTGTATAGCTTTCAATATCTCTTGTAAGTTAATGAAAGTGTTAAGGTCTGCTATTTGGGCATCAGTAAGGGTCACAAGGGGGCAATTTTGTACGAACTGTTTATAGTGTTTGTAGGGCTTTTTTTTTATGATGAAGTGGTGGGATTTATGTTTTAAAGTTCGGTATAGTATGTGTGGAACTCATGAGTAATTTCGGCAGTGATTTTTAATAGAGGATGGTTAGGGGGTTAGAGTTCATAAATATGCGATTTCAGCTTTTTCTGTTTCAGGGCATGTGCTAATAGCTTTCCAGCTCTATTGCTTTCATAGTAAAAAAGGCTATTCATTTTGCAATGGAGGATTTGGTATTCTAGTTGTAAGTAATCGTTTAAGGCCATTCTGGTTTTTGTGAGCTCCTCCATGATATAGAAAATCGAGATGTGAGAGTTTGGTAGTTAGGTCTTCTTAAGATTTCCATTAGGCCCTGCACGCTTGAGATTATAGTTTAATCAATTCAACCTCTGAGGAGGCATTTGTGTGCCTCCCATACAGAGAATTGATTAGGCGTGGATGGAATATTAAACAGAAAATATTCAGTTATTAGAGTGTGTAGTTTGTCTATTGTTTCTATATTGTCTAAGAGGGTATCATTTAGTTTCTAAAGGAATGGGCCAGGTGTTTCATCTATCCAATTTAGGTGAATTTGGACTGCTGAGTGATCAGACCATGAAGTTGGGGAGAGGCTACAGTTTTGTTTGTAAAGAGATAATCTATATAGCTGTAGGTTTTGTTCGGGTGTGAGAAGAAGGTGGAATCCTTTTTGTTTGGGTGTAGGAATCGCCATGTATTGTATAGTTTGTGCAGTTTGAGGTTTTTCCATAGGTAAGTATGTGTTTTTGTGTTAGGTTTGGTGCTATCTATTTGGGGTTGGAGGGGGATATTAAAATCAAGAAAATTGGGCCTTTTGATATATCTAAAAGTTGGTTTTACAGTAAGTAAATAACAACAATATAAACATTTAGCACGTGTTGAAGTAAAAAGCTAAATTTTAACATAACATAATGAACTATAGTGAGAAATAAGAACAGTTCTCTTAGCCTGACATAGAGAATATACAGTTTGTGTGTTAGGACAATAGAGTCTCTCTTTTGATGTTTAGAAGAGGTAGTTATTGAAATGTCCCTTTTTATTGTTTTTTTTGTTGTTTTTTTTTTACGGTTTGCATTTCTAGAAATTTATTTTCCATATGCAGGTTAATATATTTAAAGATGAGGTTGTTTTACATTAGCTTGAACCCTAAATACTAGATATCTATTTTAATAGATCCCAGTACTTAACGTACTAAAATTGGATCTCTTACCAATCTGTAATGTTGCTCATACTGTGGTTACGTTGCCTCCAATCAGTACCACATATGGCCAGCTCAGTGTTGAAAGTATTTCCACACCGTGATTGCCTTCTCCTCCGGTTGTCGGATTATGTTCCAATCTGTATTCAAAGCTTCATCAGCAAATTATCCAGCTGTATACTTTCTGGCATCTATGGAATCTTGAGATTTTACGCTCCATATATGGTCTTAAATAGAAAATACCAGTAACTGTGCAGAGTATATAGATTTTTTGGGGGAAAATAAACTCTCGTTTAGTATAAATTTGAACAAGAGGGATATCATTCTCTATACCAGTGTTTCCCAACCACGGTCCTCAAGTACCCCCAACAAACCTGGTTTTCATTATAGCTAAACTAGAGCACAGGTGAAATAATCACCTCAAGGATGAGAGCAGGTTAGTTTACTGATCAGCTGATTACTTCACCTGTGCACCGGTTCAGCTATAATGAAAAGCAGGCCTGTTGGGGGTACTTGAGGATCGTGGTTGGGAAACACTGCTCTATACAGTGCCCTAAAGACTGTTGAATCAACAGATACCTATTGGGAGTTAAGGTATTACGTATTCTACTATCCTACAAGAAGTTGTATGACAAACAAATCTTACTGGTCGAGGTGAGGTAACATGACTAGTGACGCAAGAGACCAGTGAACGCTCCATACAGACAGTGTACAGCTGGAGGATTTGCCCATGAACCTTTGAATGCAGATTGGTGGCATATTATTTAACTTCCACTTTGTTCACTGACTGAATATTGGATATACATTTTAATTTGTATTGTGGACATAAGCTAATGCCATGTATATTTCGTTTTTTAATAAGAGGAGACGTCCTTAATTTTTATTGTATAACAGTGTACATTGTTAATAAATATATTCTGCTTAAAACTAATATTTAGTTTCTAATAGGTTTAACCCTTTTGCTTCTCAGCTCTGCTCTTTTCTTTGATGTTTGTAATTTTGGTTTTGAGTGAGAGACCAGACAAACAAAGCTATTAAGGGTTAATTGTTCAGCGCTCTATGTTTGTGTTCCTTTTGCAGAATGAGAACACAAGGAACACGGAATTAGTAGAACTGCGTAAGTGTCGGGTAGCAAAAAAGATAGCAAAATTATTTTCAAATTATCATTAATAAAATCAGACATCAGCTGAAGTGTGAAATCTGTGATGATCCTAATAAAAGCTTGTTTACAGCAACTGCTTTCAGAAAAGGCTGGAGCAGTACCAAAGTTGCAGTGCTGACAGAGAAGGATTACTCTCAATAGTGGAAGCTGCGCCGCATTTATAGGTAAATAGTTTAAGAAATGTGTTTAAATATTAAAATATAGCACAGCAAAAAATTATAATTTGTACTATGCAACTACAATAGTCAGGCAGGCTATTTTCGGATGAAAGGAATTTATTACAGCGGTTATATATTATAGCGGTGTTAAAAGGGACAGTATACACCAATTGTCATTTAACTGCATGTAATATACTACTATAAAGAATAATATGCACAGATACAGTATAAAACCATTTTAAAAACTTACTTAAAAGCTACCAGTTTAGCACTGTTGAAAAAGTTAGCTGGAACACCCACTGCAAGCGATCCCTCTGCATATGTAAAGACTTTACAAAATCAGGCGCAAGCTGGAGTAGGTATACATCAGTATTCTCCTAAAACTTTGGGGCTTGGTTAGGAGTCTCAAAATCAGCGCAATATTTTTTAAAAATAAGCAAAACTTTTTTCTTTTCTTTTTTAAAGTTGTATAGACTAGATCAATAGATCATCTACAAAACATTTATGCAAAGAAAAATCTAGTGTATAATGTCCCTTTAAGCTCACTCCTGTGCATGTGCTTCTGTTAACTAGCGCGGTCGCTCCCGTGAATTATAGCATGCCTACATTTAATGCCACAAGTGCGCTCTTAGTACATCTGGACCTGATATTACTATTGATGTAGAGCTGCAACAACTAATCGTCATAATCGATAATAATCGATTATGAAAATAGTTGTCAACGAATCTCATAATCGATTAATCGATTAGTTGGTTTGCAATTAGTTGGTCTGTGCACAACTCCAATGAACTCCTGCATATAGGATTGTGTTTTATGGTTATGTCCTTAGCCTAAAGGACGTCTACAGACGTCTACTTTTCACTTTTTCAGGACAGTATACGTTTACAACTACCCCTGGCTTATGTGCAACCCAGAAATAATAGTCATCATTTGGATTGTTTATATTAAATCTGGTGATTTGGAACTATGCTTTTCATGATATAGTGCCAAGCTTGTTGTTTACACCTTGCCCCTATGCGAGTTATTTAAATTGATGTGCACTATTATCTGTTTGCACAATTATTAGCGTATTGCTTGCTATTGCTGATTATATGTACTGTATAAATAAATGTGTAAGGCTTTGTGCTGTTATTGATATACGGTCCTTAGCGCTTTTGATTTTGTTTTTTATTGTTTTTTTATATTTTTAATAAATTGTGATATGTACCAGATTCAACCTTTATAAGTATATATTCGTTATTTTTAGAGCGGAGTAGATATTTCCCCTAACCTTATAGCTGGTTATTTACCATTGCATATAGATATTCAAGATATTTTTATGTTAGAATGAAGTCAAGGGTTACTTTATTGAAAAGCCCCTTGCCAAGGTAGAAAAACATAATTTATGCTTACCTGATAAATTCCTTTCTTCTGTAGTGTGATCAGTCCACGGGTCATCATTACTTCTGGGATATTACTCCTCCCCAACAGGAAGTGCAAGAGGATTCACCCAGCAGAGCTGCATATAGCTCCTCCCCTCTACGTCACTCCCAGTCATTCGACCAAGGACCAACGAGAAAGGAAAAGCCAAGGGTGAAGTGGTGACTGGAGTATAAATTAAAAAATATTTACCTTCCTTAAAAACAGGGCGGGCCGTGGACTGATCACACTACAGAAGAAAGGAATTTATCAGGTAAGCATAAATTATGTTTTCTTCTGTTAAGTGTGATCAGTCCACGGGTCATCATTACTTCTGGGATACCAATACCAAAGCAAAAGTACACGGATGACGGGAGGGATAGGCAGGCTCTTTATACAGAAGGAACCACTGCCTGAAGAACCTTTCTCCCAAAAATAGCCTCCGATGAAGCAAAAGTGTCAAATGAGTAAAATTTGGAAAAAGTATGAAGCGAAGACCAAGTTGCAGCCTTGCAAATCTGTTCAACAGAGGCCTCATTCTTGAAGGCCCAAGTGGAAGCCACAGCTCTAGTAGAATGAGCTGTAATTCTTTCAGGAGGCTGCTGTCCAGCAGTCTCATAAGCTAAACGAATTATGCTACGAAGCCAAAAAGAAAGAGAGGTAGCGGAAGCTTTTTGACCTCTCCTCTGCCCAGAGTAAATGACAAACAGAGAAGACGTTTGTCGAAATTCCTTAGTTGCCTGTAAGTAAAATTTTAGAGCACGGACTACATCCAGGTTGTGCAGCAGACGTTCCTTCTTTGAAGAAGGATTTGGGCATAAAGAAGGAACAACAATCTCTTGATTGATATTCCTGTTAGTAACTACCTTAGGTAAGAACCCAGGTTTAGTACGCAGGACTACCTTATCCGAATGAAAAATCAAATAAGGAGAATCACAATGTAAGGCTGATAATTCAGAGACTCTTCGAGCCGAGGAAATAGCCATTAAAAATAGAACTTTCCAAGATAACAACTTTATATCAATGGAATGAAGGGGTTCAAACGGAACTCCCTGTAAAACATTAAGAACAAGGTTTAAACTCCATGGTGGAGCAACAGTTTTAAACACAGGCTTAATTCTGGCCAAAGCCTGACAAAAAGCCTGGACGTCAGGAACTTCTGACAGACGTTTGTGTAACAGAATGGACAGAGCTGAGATCTGTCCCTTTAATGAACTAGCAGATAAACCCTTTTCTAAACCTTCTTGTAGAAAAGACAATATCCTAGGAATCCTAACCTTACTCCAAGAGTAACCTTTGGATTCACACCAATATAGGTATTTACGCCATATCTTATGGTAAATCTTTCTGGTAACAGGTTTCCTAGCCTGTATTAAGGTATCAATAACTGACTCAGAAAATCCACGTCTTGATAAAATCAAGCGTTCAATTTCCAAGCAGTCAGCTTCAGAGAAGTTAGATTTTGATGTTTGAAGGGACCCTGTATCAGAAGGTCCTGTTTCAGAGGTAGAGACCAAGGTGGACAGGATGACATGTCCACCAGGTCTGCATACCAAGTCCTGCGTGGCCACGCAGGTGCTATTAGAATCACTGATGCTCTCTCTTGTTTGATTCTGGCAATCAATCGAGGAAGCAACGGGAAGGGTGGAAACACGTAAGCCATCCTGAAGTCCCAAGGTGCTGTCAGAGCATCTATCAGGACTGCTCCTGGATCCCTGGATCTGGACCCGTAACGAGGAAGCTTGGCGTTCTGTCGAGACGCCATGAGATCTATCTCTGGTTTGCCCCAACGTCGAAGTATTTGGGCAAAGACCTCCGGATGAAGTTCCCACTCCCCCGGATGAAAAGTCTGACGACTTAAGAAATCCGCCTCCCAGTTCTCCACTCCCGGGATGTGGATTGCTGATAGGTGGCAAGAGTGAGACTCTGCCCAGCAAATTATCTTTGATACTTCCATCATAGCTAGGGAGCTTCTTGTCCCTCCCTGATGGTTGATGTAAGCTACAGTCGTGATGTTGTCCGACTGAAACCTGATGAACCCCCGAGTTGTCAACTGGGGCCAAGCCAGGAGGGCATTGAGAACTGCTCTCAATTCCAGAATGTTTATTGGCAGGAGACTCTCCTCCTGACTCCATTGTCCCTGAGCCTTCAGAGAATTCCAGACGGCACCCCAACCTAGAAGGCTGGCGTCTGTTGTTACAATTGTCCAGTCTGGTCTGCTGAATGGCATCCCCCTGGACAGATGTGGCCGAGAAAGCCACCATAGAAGAGAATTTCTGGTCTCTTGATCCAGATTCAGAGAAGGGGATAAGTCTGAGTAATCCCCATTCCACTGACTTAGCATGCACAGTTGCAGTGGTCTGAGGTGTAAGCGTGCAAAGGGTACTATGTCCATTGCCGCTACCATTAAGCCGATTACCTCCATGCATTGAGCCACTGACGGGTGTTGAATGGAATGAAGGGTGCGGCAAGCACTTTGAAGTCTTGTTAGCCTGTCCTCTGTCAGGTAAATCTTCATTTCTACAGAATCTATAAGAGTCCCCAGGAAGGGAACTCTTGTGAGTGGAACGAGTGAGCTTTTCTTTTCGTTCACCTTCCATCCATGTGACCTTAGAAATGCCAGCACTAACTCTGTATGAGACTTGGCAGTTTGAAAGCTTGAAGCTTGTATCAGAATGTCGTCTAGGTATGGAGCTACCGAGATTCCCCGCGGTCTTAGTACCGCCAGAAGAGCACCCAGAACCTTTGTGAAGATTCTTGGAGCTGTAGCCAATCCGAATGGAAGAGCCACAAACTGGTAATGCCTGTCTAGGAAGGCAAACCTTAGGTACCGATAATGATCTTTGTGAATCGGTATGTGAAGGTAAGCATCTTTTAAATCTACAGTGGTCATGTAATTACCCTCTTGGATCATAGGTAAAATTGTCCGAATAGTCTCCATCTTGAACGATGGAACTCTTAGGAATTTGTTTAGGATCTTTAAGTCCAGGATTGGTCTGAAAGTTCCCTCTTTTTTGGGAACCACAAACAGATTTGAGTAAAACCCCTGTCCCTGTTCAGATCGTGGAACTGGATGGATTACTCCCATTAACAAGAGCTCTTGTACGCAGCGTAGAAACGCCTCTTTCTTTGTCTGGATTGTTGACAATCTTGACAGATGAAATCTCTCTCTTGGAGGAGAGTATTTGAAGTCCAGAAGGTATCCCTGAGATATTATCTCTAGCGCCCAGGGATCCTGAACATCTCTTGCGATGGGCGAAGAGAGAAAGTCTGCCCCCCACTAGATCCGATCCCGGATCGGGGGCCCTCAATTCATGCTGTTTTAGGGGCAGCAGCAGGTTTCCTAGTCTGCTTGCCCTTGTTCCAGGACTGGTTAGGTTTCCAGCCTTGTCTGTAGCGAGCAACAGCTCCTTCCTGTTTTGGTGCAGAGGAAGTTGATGCTGCTCCTGCTTTGAAATTACGAAAGGAACGAAAATTAGACTGTCTAGTCTTGGCTTTGGCTTTGTCCTGAGGCAGGGCATGGCCTTTACCTCCTGTAATGTCAGCGATAATCTCTTTCAACCCGGGCCCGAATAAGGTCTGCCCTTTGAAAGGTATATTAAGCAATTTAGACTTAGAAGTAACATCAGCTGACCAGGATTTTAGCCACAGCGCCCTGCGTGCCTGAATGGCGAATCCTGAATTCTTCGCCGTAAGTTTAGTAAGATGTACTACGGCCTCCGAAATGAATGAATTAGATAGTTTAAGGACTCTAAGCCTGTCCGTAATGTCGTCCAGAGTAGCTGAACCAATGTTCTCTTCCAGAGACTCAATCCAGAATGCCGCTGCAGCCGTGATCGGCGCAATGCATGCAAGGGGTTGCAATATAAAACCTTGTTGAACAAACATTTTCTTAAGGTAACCCTCTAACTTTTTATCCATTGGATCTGAAAAAGCACAGCTATCCTCCACCGGGATAGTGGTACGCTTAGCTAAGGTAGAAACTGCTCCCTCCACCTTAGGGACCGTTTGCCATAAGTCCCTTGTGGTGGCGTCTATTGGAAACATTTTTCTAAATATCGGAGGGGGTGAGAACGGCACACCGGGTCTATCCCACTCCTTAGTAACAATTTCAGTAAGTCTCTTAGGTATAGGAAAAACCTCAGTACTCGTCGGTACCGCAAAATATTTATCCAACCTACACATTTTCTCTGGTATTGCAACTGTGTTACAATCATTCAGAGCCGCTAACACCTCCCCTAGTAATACACGGAGGTTTTCCAGTTTAAATTTAAAATTTGAAATATCTGAATCCAGTCTGTTTGGATCAGAACCGTCACCCACAGAATGAAGTTCTCCGTCCTCATGTTCTGCCACCTGTGACGCAGTGTCTGACATGGCCCTAATATTATCAGCGCACTCTGTTCTCACTCCAGAGTGATCACGCTTACCTCTTAGTTCTGGTAATTTAGCCAAAACCTCAGTCATAACAGTAGCCATATCCTGTAATGTGATTTGTAATGGCCGCCCAGATGTACTCGGCGCTACAATATCACGCACCTCCCTCTGAGCGGGAGATGTAGGTACTGACACGTGAGGCGAGTTAGTCGGCATAACTCTCCCCTCGTTGTTTGGTGAAATTTGTTCAATTTGTACAGATTGACTTTTATTTAAAGTAGCATCAATACAGTTAGTACATAAATTTCTATTGGGCTCCACTTTGGCATTGCAACAAATGACACAGGTATCATCCTCTGAATCAGACATGTTTAACACACTAGCAAATAAACTTGCAACTTGGAAATACAATTCAATTAGAATAATATTAAAACGTACTGTGCCTTTAAGAAGCACAGAAGATCTATGACAGTTGAAAATTAATAAATTGAAACAGTTATAGCCTCAATCCTTGTAAACAACACAACTTTAGCAAAGGTTTAATCCCATTAGCAAAGATAACAAATTCTGAAAGCAGGAAACAAATTACAGAATAAACGTTTTTTATCTCAGTCAAACTATAATTCTCACAGCTCTGCTGAGAGAAATTACCTCCCTCAAAATAAGTTTTGAAGACCCCTGAGCTCTGTAGAGATGAACCGGATCATGCAGGGAATACAATGAGTTGCTGACTGAAATATTTGATGCATAGTAAAAGCGCCAAAAAACGGCCCCTCCCCCTCACACACAGCAGTGAGGGAGAACAGAAACTGTCAGAAAAACAGATTAAGCAACTGCCAAGTGGAAAAATAGTGCCCAAACATTTATTCACACAGTACCTCAGCAAATGAAAACGATTTTACATTCCAGCAAAAACGTTAAGCATAATCTCTAGTTATTAAACAGCTTTATGTATTTCTTACAGTGTAATTCTAGTGAAGTACCATTCCCCAGAATACTGAAGTGTAAAGTATACATACATGACATTATATCGGTATGGCAGGATTTTCTCATCAATTCCATTGTCAGAAAATAAAAACTGCTACATACCTCTATGCAGATTCATCTGCCCGCTGTCCCCTGATCTGAAGTTTACCTCACTCCTCAGATGGCCGAGAACAGCAATATGATCTTAACTACTCCGGCTAAAATCATAGCAAAACTCTGGTAGATTCTTCTTCAAACTCTGCCAGAGAGGTAATAACACACTCCGGTGCTATTTTAAAATAACAAACTTTTGATTGAAGATATAAAACTAAGTATAATCACCATAGTCCTCTCACACATCCTATCTAGTCGTTGGGTGCAAGAGAATGACTGGGAGTGACGTAGAGGGGAGGAGCTATATGCAGCTCTGCTGGGTGAATCCTCTTGCACTTCCTGTTGGGGAGGAGTAATATCCCAGAAGTAATGATGACCCGTGGACTGATCACACTTAACAGAAGAAACACTTAGCATTGGTGAAGAGCTAACAAAGATAAATAATCCTACTTTGGTGAAATTGTCAAAACCCTACTTATACACCTCAACAGACTTTTCTCTGCTGCAGGAAATATAGCTGCAAACAGAGAACCAGCCTTAGCCAGAAGCATGTGGACATGTTGAGATGTTTGCATTTCAATGCAAAGTTTCTGAAAGAGTGAATAACAGAATGTTATTAACAGTGATAGTCTAACTCTTTCTAGTTCTACCTCTTTTCAAACAGTTTGTGGTTTTGTTTTGTTTAATTATAAAACTGTGCCCTGCTGCTTAAAAATTAAAGAAACAGGTGTGTTAATGTAAAGTTTTAGTCTGAAGTTTATATTTGTAACACTCATTATGTGGATTTTATTTAAAACATAGAAAACTATCTTTTTATCCGATTAGTCGATTAATCGAAAAAATAATCTTCCGATTAATCGATTATGAAAATAATCGTTAATTGCAGCCCTATATTGATGAGAGGGCATGCTCATAAGGCATGTTCGCTCTGCCTATCTCTAAAGGCGTAACAGCATCACATACGACACACACTACAGAATAACTTATTTAGCTAAAATATTTAAATCTTACTAAGCATATACTTATATACAGTGCACCTTTGCACATGCTCAGCTGGAGTCTAAGAAAGTGTGTATATAAAAAGAATGTGCACATTTTAATCATGGAAATATATTGGAAAGCGGTTGTTTTCTTTAATTGCATGCTCTATCTGAATCATGAAACATTATTTTTTACTTTAGTGCCCCTTTAATATAATGTATGGATACATTTTAAAACAAAAAATAAATGTAAAACGTTACTACTCCTATCTGCAACACGCTCACTATTTCCATTCATCCTGGTTAAAAAGGGACAAGCCCTGTGTTGATACACCTGAACACTAATAATCTTAACAAGCTTATAAAACAAACTGGCAAACACTTTATTAAAGTAGTTATAATTGCAATATAATTCACATCATAATTTGCCACGTCAGATTCTCATATTGTGGTAGTGCAGATAAAACAAAAAAAAGTTTACATGTCATATGTTGTTCTTGTTTTAATTACTAAAGGGACATGAAACCTAAAATATTTTTCATGATTCAAATACAGCATGTGATTTTATACAAACCTTTCATGTCCTTTAGTATATGGTTTAATTATTATAATTTTTTTATTCTTGGATCACATTTTGCACAGAATGACATTTTGTATTACACATTAGTCTTAATAAAATATTTCTGCAGAAAAAAAAAATCACTTTACAAGTTAATATGCCTTTGTGACAATGTGACAATACTGAATTGCATTTGTATACATAAAGATGTGTTTGTAAGCACAACTCAACTTAAAAGGGATAGTAAACCCAATTTTTTTCTTTCACGATTCAGATAGAGCATGCAATTTAATTGTAAGCAACTTTCTAATTTACTCCGATTAACAATTTTTCTTCCTTCTCTTGGTATCTTTATTTGAAAAGCAGAAATGTATGTTTAAGAGCCGAACCATTTTTTGTTCAGACCTGGGTTGCACTTGCTTATTGGTGGCTAAATGTAACTAACCAATCAGCTAGTGCAACCCAGGTACTGAACCAAATATGGGCCGGCTTCTACACATACATTTCTGCTTTTCAAATAAAGATACCAAGAGAAGGAAGAACATTTGATAATAGGAGTAAATTAGAAAGTCGCTTACAATTGCATGCGCTATCTGAATCAAAAAAGAAAAAAAAATTGGGTTTACTATCCCTTTAAGTTATAAGAGATAAACATTATATAAATATTTTTTCATACAAATCAAATAAGGTGGAATAGTATACAGTTAAATACTATTCAAGTCTGTGGGGGGTATGTAATAACTAACAGTGACAATTTCTTGAAGGTTTGTGGTAGAGAAAAACACTTTATTGGCTGATAGCCCAAAAATAATTATAAATGAACTATGATTTTTATATGACAAACACTGATAAAATGGACGTGAGGAAACAATTTGACATCCAAATTTCCAGAAAACAGGATAGGTCATTTGAAAGAGAAGGAGAGAAAGAATGAGAAAGAGAACGAGGATGAGAAAGAACGAAGAGAGAACGAGAACGAGAAAGAATACAAGATAGGATATGAATGTGCTTAAGTGACAGAATAAGTGCACAAGTGACAGAGAGAGTGTGCGTATACGATTCTTAGACAGTAAAATAACATTACTATTTCTAAATCATCTTAAACAGGAAACCAGTTTTAACTTTCTTAAGCAAAAACAATATAAACAGTATTGTGTAGTTAGTAATCCGTTGGTACATATTTATTTGTATTGGTTTAGCTGCGCATGTATCTTATCCGATATCCTGCTCGTATATCTTACAAGTTTACTGTAAGACTTCTAAGTTAAGGGGCAGCAACAGAATGCCATTACTAAACCTGCCCGATGACAAAGTTTATCCTTAACACTAGATAGATATGTGTATAATTTCAGCATTTGTTAACTAAACAAATGCCAAAAATAAATGGCTGCAGTCTGTGGCATTTAGGTGACGGATTTATTAGAGAAAAATGCCACCCACAAAAATGAATAATGAATGCCCAAATAATACGTTAATCTATTTAACAGGTCTAGCTTTTGTGTGTCCCACGCTCCGTAGAAAGGCAAAAAAGCAACAAATGTAATCTAGGTTTTCAAAATGAAGCAAATTGGTTAAACCTGCTATTTTATTTGCACTATTAGTAAGTTACAGAATTTGTTTTAAGGCCCCTAGGGCAGGGCTTGACGAATTTGCTCAAACTCCAGGAGCCAGCAGCTTTAGGCTTTTCTTGTGATATAATTTTTCCCTCCTTTTTTTATTACATTATATGTATGTGAGCGTGTGTTATTTGGAGGGTGAGAGGGTGTTATTTGCTGCATTGCAAAGCCGCTTGGCCTCCAAACTGACTGCCATATTACTGACTGCCCTGGCCAGCAACACATGACATGACAATAATCCCCCCCCCCCATGTTGCATCATTGGTAAAGAGGCTGCACATGTGGACAAAGTTGAATTTATATTTCACAGCTACGAGAACTAAAAACTGTCCGCTGCAGACAGGGGGAAATTAGAAGCATACATAGGTGTCTTGAAGGCTCTACCAGGGCCTAATTTTAAGGAGACACAGGCTCCTTGGGGTCGTCAGGGTCTGTTTAGGGAACATGGGACAAACACAGTTTTTACACAAGCTCAAGAGGTGTTTAAAGGTCCTTTTAACGTTTTACCATAGAGGACTTGTTTCGCAACCCTGACATAACAGACCAATAGCACATACAATGGTTTAATAGGGGAACTCAAAGCAAATTAAACATAGCTGCCAACTAATGTATCATATTTAAAAAGGGACAGTAAACTACTTGAGATTTTTTATATACAATGTTTAGTTACAATGCAGTAAGGAAGTATTCAGACCCCTTCATTATTATCACATTGTGTTATGTTGCAGCCTTATGCTAAAAATGGTTTAATTTTTTTATTTTTTCATATCAACCAACGCTCCATACTCGAAAATGACAAAGCAAAAGCAAGATTTTTGTAAATTTTGTAAACATTGATATAAGTATTCAGTACTTAGTTGAGGCACCTTTGGCAGAGATTACAGCCTCAAGTATTTTTGGGTATGATGCAACAAGCTTTGCACATGGATTTGAGGATTTTCTGCCATTCTTCTCTGCAGATCTTCTCAAACTCTGTCCGGTTCGGTGAAGACCGTTGGTGGAAAGCCATTTTCAGGTCTTTCCACAGATGTTAAATTTGGTTCAAGTCTGGGTTCTGCTTGGAAAAGGATATTCACAGAGTTATCCCAAAGCCACTCTCGCATTGTCTTGGCTGTGTGCTTAGGGTCATTGTTCAGTTGGAAGGTAATTCTTGGGTCCTGAGCACTCTGGGCAAGTTTTCATTAACAATATTTCTGTATTTTGCTACATTCAGCTTTCCCTCAAACCTGACCAATCCCCAAGTCCCTGCTACCATCACCATGCTTCACCGTTGGGATGGAATTGCACAGGTGATGAGCTGCGCCTGGTTTCCTCCAGACATGATGATTGGAATTGAGGCCAAACATTTACATCAGACCACGTCATTTTGTTTCTCACAGTCAAGAGTCCTTTAAGTGCTATTTTTTATTTTTTTTTATTTTTTTTACAAATTCCAATCAGGCTTTCATGTGTCTTGCACTGAGGGGAGGCTTCCATCTACCCACTCTGCCATAAAGTCCAGATTAGTGGAGTGTTGCAGTAATGGTTGCTCAATCACAGTGACCACCGGGTTCATGGTCACCTCACTTACCAAGGCCCTTCTTCCAAGAAAGCTCAGTTTGGCCTGACGGCTATCTCTAGAAAGAGTCCTAGTTGTTCCAAACGTCTTCCATTTAAGAATTATGGAGGTCACTGTGCCCTTGGGACCCTTCGGTGCACACAAAAAAAAAAGAAAAAAAAATATTTAGGATTCCCTAGAGCTGTGCCTCTACACAATTATGTGTCTGTGCTCTGCAGGCAGTTCCTTTGACCTCATGGTTTGGTTTTTGCTCTGATATGCTCTTTCAGCTGTGAGACCATAAATAGACAGGTTTGCGCCTTTCCAAATCCTGTCCAATCAAATTAGCCACAAGTGGACTCCAATCAAAGTGCAGAAAATCTCAAAGATGACGTGTCATTGCAAATGATTTGAATACTTATGTCAATGTGATATTTCAGTTTTTTTATTCTCAATAAATTTGCAAAGTTAACAAAAATCAGTTTTTTGCTCTTTCATTATGGGGTATGGAGTATAGATTGACGTGGAATTTTTTTTAAAATTTAAAACGTGAAAAAAATGAAGGGGTCTAAATACATTGTATGTGTAATGTAACAACTTTGAAAAATATTTTCATTATTTATTTTTTGCCCTTTGCATGTAATTTAGCTCTGATAATTGAGCAATATCGAATTCTCAGAACTTGGAATGTACCCTGCTGATTTCTCAAGGATAAACTTGCTACATATCTGTCCCTAATTGACATTAGCAGATAACAACTGCAAAACAATTCACTTAAAAGGACCACTAAAGTCAAAATTAAAAACTTCCCAGCTCACATCCATTATTTAAAAATGTGCACAATCTTTTTATATGCACACATTCTGAGGCAACAGCTCCTACTGAGCATGTGCAAGATTCATTAAATATACAGATATGCATTATTTGATTGGCTGATGGATGTCACACGATGCAGTGGGAGAGAAAATAAAACTAACTTTGAAATTTGTTCAAATTAAGTGCTCTTGCATTGACTATTATGCATGTATTGATTATGCTGTTCTGTGCTTAGTGGTCCTTTAATACTAACTTTATGACTGACTAGCCTTGTCTGTGGGCCAAATCCCAGAATGGTTCTTCCAAATAAGACTAATGGGGGTGGGTTTTAGAGATTGAAAAAACAAAATTATGCTTACCTGATAATTTCATTTTCATTGAGGGGAGGAGAGTCCACGACTTCATTCATTACTATTGTGAATTAAGAACCTGGCCACCAGGAGGAGGCAAAGACACCCCAGCCAAATGCTTAAAAACGTCCCCCACTTCCCTCATCCCCCAATCATTCTGCCGAGGGAACCAGGAACAGTAGGCGAAATATCAGGGTAAAAAAGGTGCAAGAAGATGAATAAATTTAGGGCCGCCCAACAGAGATACGGGCGGGAGCTGTGGACTCTCCTCCCCTCGATGGAAATGAAATTATCATCAGGTAAGCATAATTTAGGTTTTCCATCTAAAGGGGAGGAGAGTCCACGGCTTCATTCATTACTATTGGGAACATATACCCAAGATCTAGAGGACACTGAATGAAACCGGGAGGGTAAAAGGCGGACCCTAATCTGAGGGCAACACAGCCTGCAAAACCTCTCTCCCAAAAACAGCTTCCACAGAAGCAAAAACGTAACATTTGTAAAACTTTGTAAAAGTGTGTAAGGAGGACCAGGAAGGCCCAAGACAAAGCCACAGCTCTAGTTGAATGAGCCGTGATCCTCCGAGGAGGCTTATGTCCCGCTGTCTCGTAAGCCAAGCAAATCAAGCTCCTCAACCAAAAAGACAAAGTAGCAGAGGCCCTTTGCCCCTTGCACTTCTCAGAATACACCACTAAAAGAGATGTAGACTGTCTGAAATCCTTTGTAGCCTGAAGATAGAACTTCAAGGCATGAACCACATCCAAGTTATGAAGTAACCTCTCCTTTGAAGAACCGGGGTTAGGACACAAAGAAGGAACAACTATTTCCTGATTAATGTTATGGTTAGACACCACCTTGGGGAGAAACCCCAACCCAGTGCGAAGTACAACCACAACCTTATCCGCAAGAAACACCAGATAAGGAGGGTCACATTGCAAGGCAGCTAGTTCAGATACTCTATGTGCCGATGCAATAGCCAACAGGAAGAGAACCTTACAGGACTGAATCTTAATGTCTATGGAATGCATAGGTACAAACGGAACCCTCTGCAAAACCTTAAGTACTAAGTTTAAGCTCCAAGACAGGCCCAATTCTAGACAGAGCCTGAACAAAAGATTGAATGTCAGGGAGCTCAGCGAGTCTCTTATGCAACAAAACGGATGATGCCGAAATCTGTCCCTTTAAGGAACTAGCAGCAAGACCCTTCTCCAAACCATCTTGGAGAAAGGACATAATCCTGGATATCTTCACCTTATGCCAAGAATATCCATGCTTCTCACACCAGGACAAGTAAGTCCTCCACACCTTATGGTAGATGCGACGAGTGACTGGCTTCCTTGCCTGAATTAGAGTATCAATCACACCTTCAGAAAAGCCTCTCTTGGCTAAGATTAGGTGTTTAATATCCACACAGTCAGCCTCAGAGAATTTAGATTTCGATGTTGAAAGGGGCCCTGTGATAGCAGATCCCTGCGACAGGGTAACCTCCACGGCGGAGAGGATGACATCCCCACCAGATCCGCCAACCACGTCCTCCGCGGCCACAAATGAGCAATCAGAATGGCTGAGGCCTGCTCCTGTTTGATGTGTGCCACTACACGAGGTAGAAGTGGTAACGGTGTAAAGATGTAAGCTAGGCTGAATCCCCAATGAACCACAAGGCATCTATCAACTCTGCCTGGGGATCCCTGGACCTCGACCCGTATCGAGGCAGCTTGCAATTGAGTCTGGACGCCATGAGATCTATCTCCGGCGTTCCCCATCTGAGACAAATCTCCGCAAACACCTCTGGGTGGAGAGACCATTCCCCTGGATGGAAGGACCGTCTTCTGAGAAATTCCGCTTCCCAGTTGTTCACACCCGGAATGTGAATCACTGAGAGCGAGCAGTCGTGGGACTCCGCCCACTCCAGGATCTGAGGCGCCTCCCTCATTGCGAGGGAGCTCCTCGTAGCCCCTTGATGGTTGATGTAAGCCACCGAGGTAATGTCTGTCTGGAATCTAAGAAAACTGACCGACCTCGGAGAAGGTTAAGCCTTCAGAGCATTGTAGATTGCTCATAGTTCTAGGATGTTGATCGGAAGGAGAGACTCCTCCCTGGGCCACTTTCCTTGTGCCACCCCAAACAGCTCCCCAACCTGACAGACTGGTGTCCGTGGTCACAATCTCTTAGGACGGTCTCAAAAAGAATGTCCCCATGGACAGTTGCTCCAGACGAATCCACCAAGAGAGGGAGTTCTGAGTCCGAGCATCCAGGGATATCAGCTGTGCTAGATCTTAATGATCGCCGTTCCACTGTCTCAACATGCACAATCGAAGAGGACATCTATGCTTGACACCATGAGACCTATCACCTTCATACATTGAGCCACCAATGGGCTTGAGGAGGACTGAAGGGCTAGACAGGTGGACGCAAGCTTCCTGCACTGCTGATCTGTTCTGGGGGCGCAAATCTTAGGAACCTGACGTGGTCCCTGTGGATTGGCACATGAAGGTAAGTGTCCTTCAAGTCTATAGTTGTCATGAACTGCCCCTCTTGAACTAGGAACAGAATAAATCTGATTGTTTCCATTTTGAACGATGGAACACACATTTAAACACTTTAGGTCCAGAATCGGGAGGAACGTGCCCTCCTTTGGAACTCCAAAAAGGTTGGAATAGTACCCTAGACCCCTCTCTACTAGGGATACTGGTACAATAAACCTGAGAGAGGCGAGATCTTACACATTCTAGAAAGGCCTCTCTCTTCTCTGGTCTTGAAGACAGGTTTAACAGGAGGAATCTGCCCTCGGGCGGTGGGATCTGAACCCTATCCTGTAACCCTGGGAGACCACTTCTAGAACCCAAGGGTCCTGAACATCCTGCAACCATGCGTCTGAGAAAAGAGATAATCTGCCCCCTACGTGATCCGGAGACCGGTTGGAGGCCTGCCCCTTCATGCCGATTTGGTCTTGGCGGGTTTCTTGCTCTGCTTAGACTTGTTCCAAGATTGAGCCGGCTTCTAAGATCCATTGAACTGGTCCGCTTTTGCAGTGGGCTGCTGGCGCTGGGCCTTATCCACACAAGAGATGAAAAGTAGATCCTTTAGGCTTAGCCTTCATATCCTGCGGTAGGAAGGCTCCTTGCCTCCCGTAACCGTGAATATAATCAAATCCAATCCTGGACAGAACAGAATCTTTCTTTGAAAAGGCAAGGACAACAGCCTTGCCTTAGAGGTCATGTCCGCAGACCAAGATTTTAGCCACAGAGCCCTGCACGCTAAAACAGAAAAACCTGACACCTTAGCATTCAGGCGTATAATTTGCATATTGGCATCGCAGATGAAAGAATTGGCGATCTTCAGCTCCTTAATCTTCTCCTGTATCTTGTCGATGGATGTCTCCCCCTCGACCATTTCACACAGGGATTCACACCAATATGTTGCGGCTCCAGCGACCGTTGCAAAGTCCGCTGCTGGCTGAATAACAAACCCTGTGTGCTGAAACATCTTTCTCAACATGTTTAACAGCTTTTTATCCGTGGGCTCTTTAAACGACAAACTATCCTCGAGGGGAATAGCCGCCCGCTTCGCGAGCGTAGAGATAGCCCCATCCACCTTAGGGATAGTTCTCCAACAGCTCAAGCTGAGAGTCCGGAACGGGGAAGTTTTTTAAACAAAGAAGAAGGGGAAAAGGAAGAACCTAATAGCTCCTATTCGTTCTTAATAATAATAATAGCCATCTTAACGGGAACCGGGAAAGACTGGAGGTACTACCCTGTCCTCGTATACCTTGTCAAGGTATATATCGCAGGTTCCTTCTGTATCTTAGGTTTCCGGAACCTCCAGAGTAGCAAGCACCTGCCATAGAAGAAGGCGCAAATTCTCCATCTTAAACCTATAACCAGGCTCCTCTGCCGCCGGATGTTTAGATGACACGGACTCCGACCCAGAAGGGGCCTCCTCTGGATCTCCCATCAGCAAGGACAAACCCTGGGCCGGGTCGCTATGATAAACCCTACGCTTGTGCTTAGCAGAACGTGGTAAGGCATGGATCACTTTCAAAACTGCCGATTCCAGTTGGCCCGCTAAGTCTGACGGCCAACGAATCTCTCCCGAATGAGTAACGGTAGGACCCCGGGGGGCGCTGCATGTGCAATCGGAGATGAATGTAGGGAATGCACCTCCCGGGACGAAGAACCCTCAGAGGTGGACGGCTCAGTAGTACTAGACATCCGTTTACATTTAGATGCTGTAACTTTATCAAGGCATGTGGAACAAAGTTGAGCTGGCTGATCTACCAGAACCTCCTCACAATAAACACAGAAATGAGACTTAATTAAGGTAGGAGAGCCTTCCAACGCGTCAGAGTCCTCCATCGCTTGCGCTCTTTGTTAGACTAACTTTATTGATTAAAAAGACGCCTTTATATACCACCAATGGCCGGGGAACTCACCACCTCCTAGGACCCGGACTACAGAAACCACTATGTCTCCTGCGCCACAGATCAACAGGAAGGATAGATAGCCACACCCAGTCGCATTGAATACCTGGCAGGACTGCCCCTGCACTAGGAAAAACACGCCAAAAAATGGCTGCGCAAGTTTCCGCAAATAACCTGAAAGTTTTACACATTGCCAGAGCCTCATCTCGCAAATAGCGCAGCAATGATACAATAAACAATATCATTTATAACCCCCCCCCTGTTCAATAATCCCCCTTCCAGGAATATTAACCCTTGATTCTATAAAGATAAAAAGGACCCACACTGAGACCCTGTCTTCTATGCTATCATTAATAAAAAAAAAAATGAAACAATCTTACCAGAATCTACGCCGTGGAACAGGAACATGGCCCTTCAAGTGTGAAAGGTTAGTAGCCTCGCTCCTGACATGGACTTGAGTGAAGAAAGCAGGCAGCGAAACTCGTCAACACTGATTGCTTATGGAGCTGTTAATGAGTCAAGATGGTTTCGCAGAAAGACTCTTCCTGCATCTCCTGACTCTAACTTTCCCCCAGGCTCTCACTGAGAGGCTGACAGGACTACTTAAAACTCCAGTCCCACTGCGAAGAGTACTACCCTCCATAAGAGACTACTCCAAAACTCCGGCACTCCTCTGCCATCCTCCTGTGATGAAAGGCAAAGAATGACTGGGGGATGAGGGAAGTGGGGGAGGTATTTAAGCCATTGGCTGGGGTGTCTTTGCGTAATCCTGGTGGCCAGGTTCTTAATTCCCAATAGTAATGAATGAAGTCGTGGACTCTCCTCCCCTTTAGATGGAAAGAACTGCAGTAAAAAGCATGTTAATTTGTTTTAAAAACATTAATACTTGGCTGATATGTTATTCTGATAGCAGCACAACAGAAATGTCTTATAATTGCAATGTGTTCACTGTCCCTTTAAAAGGGACATAAAAAGTACAATAGTAAAATACACTAAACCACTTTGCTATAAAAAACTACTTTGTGCCTCTATTTGTTTAAACCCAGACATGTGTTGAACACGTTTGCGGTGGTTAAAGTTCTCAATTAAATTATAAAAATTATTTATTAATCTAGTGATTTTGGAATGTCAGCAACCATAATTTTGTATTAATAAAAAACAGAGAAAAACATAATTTATGCTTACCTGATAAATTTATTTCTCTTGTAGTGTATCCAGTCCACGGATCATCCATTACTTATGGGATATTCTCCTTCCCAACAGGAAGTTGCAAGAGGATCACCCACAGCAGAGCTGCTATATAGCTCCTCCCCTAACTGTCATATCCAGTCATTCGACCGAAAACAAACAGAGATAGGAGAAACCATAGGGTGCAGTGGTGACTGTAGTTTAATTAAAATTTAGACCTGCCTTAAAAGGACAGGGCAGGCCGTGGACTGGATACACTACAAGAGAAATAAATTTATCAGGTAAGCATAAATTATGTTTTCTCTTGTTAAGTGTATCCAGTCCACGGATCATCCATTACTTACGGGATACCAATACCAAAGCTAAAGTACACGGATTATGGGAGGGACAAGGCAGGATTAAGCGGAAGGAACCACTGCCTGAAGAACCTTTCTCCCAAAAACAGCCTCCGAAGAAGCAAAAGTATCAAATTTGTAAAATTTGGAAAAAGTGTGAAGCGAAGACCAAGTCGCGGCCTTGCAAATCTGTTCAACAGAGGCCTCATTTTTAAAGGCCCAGGTGGAAGCCACAGCTCTAGTGGAATGAGCTGTAATCCTTTCAGGGGGCTGCTGTCCAGCAGTCTCAAAGGCAAGGCGTATTATGCTCCGAAGCCAAAAGGAAAGAGGTTGCCGAAGCTTTTTGACCTCTCCTCTGTCCAGAGTAAACGACAAACAGGGTAGATGTTTGACGAAAATCTTTAGTAGCATGTAAGTAAAACTTCAAGGCACGGACTACGTCCAGATTATGTAAAAGACGTTCCTTCTTTGAAGAAGGATTAGGACACAATGATGGAACAACAATCTCTTGATTGATATTCTTGTTAGAAACCACCTTAGGTAAAAACCCAGGTTTGGTACGCAGGACTACCTTATCTGCATGAAAAATCAGATAAGGAGAATCACATTGTAAGGCAGATAGCTCAGAGACTCTCCGAGCCGAGGAAATAGCCATCAAAAACAGAACTTTCCAAGATAAAAGTTTAATATCAATGGAATGAAGGGGTTCAAACGGAACTCCTTGAAGAACTTTAAGAACCAAGTTTAAGCTCCACGGGGGAGCAACAGGTTTAAACACAGGCTTAATTCTAACAAAAGCCTGGCAAAATGTCTGGACGTCTGGAACCTCTGCCAGACACTTGTGCAAAAGAATAGACAGAGCAGAAATCTGTCCCTTTAAGGAACTAGCTGATAATCCTTTGTCCAAGCCCTCTTGGAGAAAAGACAATATTCTAGGAATCCTAACCTTACTCCATGAGTAATTCTTGGATTCACACCAATAAAGATATTTACTCCATATCTTGTGGTAGATTTTCCTGGTAACAGGCTTTCGTGTCTGTATTAAAGTATCAATGACTGACTCGGAGAAGCCACGCTTTGATAGAATCAAGCGTTCAATCTCCATGCAGTCAGTCTCAGAGAAATTAGATTTGGATGATTGAAAGGACCTTGTATCAGAAGGTCCTGTCTTAGAGGCAGAGTCCATGGTGGAAAGGATGACATGTCCACTAGGTCTGCATACCAAGTCCTGCGTGGCCACGCAGGTGCTATCAGAATCACTGATGCTCTCTGTTTGATTTTGGCAATCAGTCGAGGGAGCAGAGGAAACGGTGGAAACACATAAGCCAGGTTGAAGAACCAAGGTGCTGCTAGAGCATCTATCAGCGTCGCTTCTGGGTCCCTGGACCTGGATCCGTAACAAGGAAGCTTGGCGTTCTGGCGAGACGCCATGACGATGAATCAACTAAGCAAACACCTCAGGATGGAGTTCCCACTCCCCCGGATGGAAAGTCTGACGACTTAGAAAATCTGCTTCCCAGTTCTCTACACCTGGGATATGGATCGCTGACAGGTGGCAAGAGTGGGACTCTGCCTAGCGAATTATTTTTGAGACTTCTAACATCGCTAGGGAACTCCTGGTTCCCCCTTGATGGTTGATGTAAGCCACAGTCGTGATGTTGTCCGACTGAAATCTGATGAACCTCAGGGTTGCTAACTGAGGCCAAGCCAGAAGAGCATTGAATATCGCTCTTAACTCCAGAATATTTATTGGAAGGAGTTTCTCCTCCTGAGTCCACGATCCCTGTGCCTTCAGGGAGTTACAGACTGCACCCCAACCTAGAAGGCTGGCATCTGTTGTTACAATTGTACAATCTGGCCTGCGAAAGGTCATACCCTTGGACAGGTGTACCCAAGACAACCACCAGAGAAGAGAATCTCTGGTCTCTTGATCCAGATTTAGCAGAGGGGACAAATCTGTGTAATCCCCAATCCACTGACTCAGCATACATAATTGCAGCAGTCTGAGATGAAGGCGCGCAAATGGCACTATGTCCATTGCCGCTACCATTAAGCCGATTACCTCCATACACTGAGCTACCGAAGGGCGCGGAATGAAGTGAAGAACACGGCAAGCATTTAGAAGTTTTGATAACCTGGACTCCGTCAGGTAAATTTTCATTTCTACAGAATCTATAAGAGTCCCTAAGAAGGAGACTCTTGTGAGTGGGGATAGAGAACTCTTTTCCACGTTCACTTTCCACCCGTGCGACCTCAGAAATGCCAGAACTATCTCTGTATGAGACTTGGCAACTTGAAAGATTGACGCCTGTATCAGGATGTCGTCTAGATACGGAGCCACCGCTATGCCTCGCGGTCTTAGAACCGCCAGAAGTAAGCCCAGAACCTTTGTAAAGATTCTCGGGGCTGTAGCCAACCCGAAGGGAAGAGCTACAAATTGGTAATGCCTGTCTAGAAAGGCAAACCTTAGAAACCGATGATGATCTTTGTGAATCGGTATGTGAAGGTAGGCATCCTTTAAGTCCACTGTGGTCATGTACTGACCTTCTTGGATCATGGGTAGGATGGTCCGAATAGTTTCCATTTTGAAAGATGGAACTCTGAGGAATTTGTTTAAGATCTTTAGATCCAAACTTGGTCTGAAGGTTCCCTCTTTTTTGGGGACCACAAACAGATTCGAATAAAAACCCTGTCCTTGTTCCGTCCGCGGAACTGGATGGATCACTCCCATAACTAGGAGGTCTTGCACACAGCGTAGGAATGCCTCTTTCTTTATCTGATTTGCAGATAGCCTTGAAAGATGAAATCTCCCTTGTGGAGGGGAAGCTTTTAAGTCCAGAAGATATCCCTGAGATATGATCTCCAACGCCCAGGGATCCCGAACATCTCTTGCCCACGCCTGGGCGAAGAGAGAAAGTCTGCCCCCTACTAGATCCGTCGCCGGATAGGGGGCCGTTCCTTCATGCTGTCTTAGAGGCAGCAGCAGGCTTTCTGGCCTGCTTGCCTTTGTTCCAGGACTGGTTAGGTTTCCAGGCCTGCTTAGATTGAGCAAAAGTTCCCTCTTGCTTTGAAGCGGAGGAAGTTGATGCTGCACCTGCCTTGAAATTTCAAAAGGCACGAAAATTAGACTGTTTGGCCTTTGCTTTGGCCCTGACCTGAGGAAGGGTGTGACCCTTACCTCCAGTAATGTCAGCAATAATTTCCTTCAAACCAGGCCCGAATAAGGTCTGCCCCTTGAAAGGAATGTTGAGTAATTTAGACTTTGAAGTCACGTCAGCTGACCAGGATTTAAGCCATAGCGCCCTACGCGCTTGGATGGCGAATCCGGAATTCTTAGCCGTTAGTTTAGTCAAATGAACAATGGCATCAGAAACAAATGAGTTAGCTAGCTTAAGTGTTCTAAGCTTGTCAATAATTTCAGTCAATGGAGCTGTATGGATGGCCTCTTCCAGGGCCTCAAACCAGAATGCCGCCGCGGCCGTGACAGGCGCAATGCATGCAAGGGGCTGTAAAATAAAACCTTGTTGAATAAACATTTTCTTAAGGTAACCCTCCAATTTTTTATCCATTGGATCTGAAAAAGCACAACTGTCCTCAACCGGGATAGTAGTACGCTTTGCTAAAGTAGAAACTGCTCCCTCCACCTTAGGGACCGTCTGCCATAAGTCCCGTGTAGTGGCGTCTATTGGAAACATTTTTCTAAATATAGGAGGTGGGGAAAAAGGCACACCCGGTCTATCCCACTCCTTGCTAATAATTTCTGTAAGCCTTTTAGGTATAGGAAAAACATCAGTACACACCGGTACCGCATAGTATTTATCCTGCCTACACAATTTCTCTGGTACAGCAACTGTGTTACAGTCATTCAGAGCAGCTAATACCTCCCCAAGCAACACACGGAGGTTCTCAAGCTTAAATTTAAAATTAGAAATCTCTGAATCAGGTTTCCCCGAATCAGAGATGTCACCCACAGACTGAAGCTCTCCGTCCTCATGATCTGCATATTGTGACGCAGTATCAGACATGATAGCATCTGCGTGCTCTGTATTTCTTCTAACCCCAGAGCAATCGCGCTTGCCTCTTAATTCAGGCAACCTGGATAATACCTCTGACAGGGTATTATTCATGATTGCAGCCATGTCCTGCAAGGTAATCGCTATGGGCGTCCCTGATGTAATTGGCGCCATATTAGCGTGCATCCCCTGAGCGGGAGGCGAAGGGTCTGACACGTGGGGAGAGTTAGTCGGCATAACTTCCCCCTCGTCAGAATCTTCTGGTGATATTTCTTTTATAGTTAAAGACTGATCTTTACTGTTTAAGGTGAAATCAATACATTTAGTACACATTCTCCTATGGGGCTCCACCATGGCTTTCAAACATAATGAACAAGTAGTTTCCTCTGTGTCAGACATGTTTAAACAGACTAGCAATGAGACTAGCAAGCTTGGAAAACACTTTAAACAAGTTTACAAGCAATATAAAAAATGTTACTGCACCTTTAAGAAACACAAATTTTGTCAAAATTTTAAATAACAGTGAAAAAAGGCAGTTACACTAACGAAATTTTTACAGTGTATGTAACAAGTTAGCAGAGCATTGCACCCACTTGCAAATGGATGATTAACCCCTTAATACCCAAAATGGAATAATAAAAGACAAAAACGTTTTTTTTTTTTTTTCTTTTTTCAAACAGTCACAACAACTAACGACTTTGAAGCCTTTTGAGCCCTCCAGAGATGTCCTGGATCATGCAGAGGGAAACTGAATGTCTCTGTCAGTATTTTTATCTACACAGAAAAGCACTAAAAAAGGCCCCTCCCACTCATATTACAACAGTGGAAAGCCTAAGGAAACTGTTACTAGGCAAAATTCAAGCCAGCCATGTGGAAAAAAAACTAGGCCCCAATAAGTTTTATCACCAAATACATATAAAAACGATTAAACATGCCAGCAAACTTTTATATTACATTTTTATAAGAGTATGCATCTCTATTAATAAGCCTGATACCAGTAGCTATCACTGCATTTAAGGCTTTACTTACATTAGTTCGGTATCAGCAGCATTTTCTAGCAAATTCCATCCCTAGAAAAATATTAACTGCACATACCTTATTGCAGGAAAACCTGCACGCCATTCCCTCTCTGAAGTTACCTCACTCCTCAGAATATGTGAGAACAGCCATGGATCTTAGTTACTTCTGCTAAGATCATAGAAAACGCAGGCAGATTCTTCTTCTAAATACTGCCTGAGATAAACAGTACACTCCGGCACCATTTAAAAATAACAAACTTTTGATTGAAGAATAAACTAAGTATAAAACACCACACTCCTCTTACGACCTCCATCTTGGTTGAGGCTTGCAAGAGAATGACTGGATATGACAGTTAGGGGAGGAGCTATATAGCAGCTCTGCTGTGGGTGATCCTCTTGCAACTTCCTGTTGGGAAGGAGAATATCCCATAAGTAATGGATGATCCGTGGACTGGATACACTTAAGAGAAATCTGTGATCATGATCAAAAACCTAAAAGGCTAAATTAATTCACACATTAGAATTTGCACAAAATACGTTTGTACAGATTAAGCCACTTTTACTAAAAAGAAGCCACATTATAAACCAGACTTAAAAGGACACTGAACACATTTTTTTTTCTTTCATGATTCAGATAGAGCATGCAATTTTAAGCAACTTTCTAATTTACTCCCATTATCAATTTTTCTTCGTTCTCTTGCTATCTTTATTTGAAAAAGAAGGCATCTAAGCTTTTTTTGGTTCAGACCTCTGTACAGCACTTTTTTATTGGTGGATCAATTTATCCACCAATCAGCAAGAACAACCCAGGTTGTTCACCAAAAATGGGCCGGCATCTAAACTTACATTCTTGCATTTCAAATAAAGATACCAAGAGAATGAAAAAAATGTGATAAGCGTAAATTGGAAAGCTGCTTAAAATGTCATGCTCTATCTGAATCACAGAAGAAAAAAATTGGGTTCAGTGTCCCTTTAAAGTGAAACAGTTCCTATATATACTTGTCTGCTCACTTTCAACAAAAGAAAAAACAAAAAGCATATATTTGTTTACAGCACTGTGTTTCAGAAACCTTGCTGCAATGATAAGATACAGGATTTGACAGAGACACGTCCTGTTTATATAAAGGGCTGATCACATTATATTACACAGGCAGAACATTGAGGTATTTTTAGAAGCCATAGAAGGGTGTTATTAATATAAAAATGTAGCATAATTCAATATTTTAGGAGCCAGTAACATTTTTTAAGATATGTCTTGACAAGTCTGGTGGCAGCTCATCTTCTACAGATGTGACAAGCCAACATTTATGTTATTTATTATTTATTATTTATTTATTTTGCTCCCACCAATCTGAAGATACTTACTATCCCTTTAAGTCACTGGTTTTAAACCCTGTCTTCAGGCCTCCCCAATATTCCAGGTTTTCTGGGATTACCTTGGATGAGAGCAGGTAAAATAACCACGTTTACTAATCAGCTGATTATTTCACCTGTGCACCAGTTCAGATATCCTCAAAATGTGGCCTGTTAGGGAGGAGGACAGGTATGAAAAACAGTGGTTTAAGTCAAAGAAACAGAATTTATGTTTACCTGATAAATTACTTTCTCCAACGGTGTGTCCGGTCCACGGCGTCATCCTTACTTGTGGGATATTCTCTTCCCCAACAGGAAATGGCAAAGAGCCCAGCAAAGCTGGTCACATGATCCCTCCTAGGCTCCGCCTACCCCAGTCATTCGACCGACGTTAAGGAGGAATATTTGCATAGGAGAAACCATATGATACCGTGGTGACTGTAGTTAAAGAAAATAAATTATCAGACCTGATTAAAAAACCAGGGCGGGCCGTGGACCGGACACACCGTTGGAGAAAGTAATTTATCAGGTAAACATAAATTCTGTTTTCTCCAACATAGGTGTGTCCGGTCCACGGCGTCATCCTTACTTGTGGGAACCAATACCAAAGCTTTAGGACACGGATGAAGGGAGGGAGCAAATCAGGTCACCTAAATGGAAGGCACCACGGCTTGCAAAACCTTTCTCCCAAAAATAGCCTCAGAAGAAGCAAAAGTATCAAACTTGTAAAATTTGGTAAAAGTGTGCAGTGAAGACCAAGTCGCTGCCCTACATATCTGATCAACAGAAGCCTCGTTCTTGAAGGCCCATGTGGAAGCCACAGCCCTAGTGGAAGGAGCTGTGATCCTTTCAGGAGGCTGCCGTCCGGCAGTCTCGTAAGCCAATCTGATGATGCTTTTAATCCAAAAAGAGAGAGAGGTAGAAGTTGCTTTTTGACCTCTCCTTTTACCAGAATAAACAACAAACAAGGAAGATGTTTGTCTAAAATCCTTTGTAGCATCTAAATAGAATTTTAGAGCGCGAACAACATCCAAATTGTGCAACAAACGTTCCTTCTTCGAAACTGGTTTCGGACACAGAGAAGGCACGACTATCTCCTGGTTAATGTTTTTGTTAGAAACAACTTTTGGAAGAAAACCAGGTTTAGTACGTAAAACCACCTTATCTGCATGGAACACCAGATAAGGAGGAGAACACTGCAGAGCAGATAATTCTGAAACTCTTCTAGCAGAAGAAATTGCAACCAAAAACAAAACTTTCCAAGATAATAACTTAATATCAACGGAATGTAAGGGTTCAAACGGAACCCCCTGAAGAACTGAAAGAACTCAGTTGAGACTCCAAGGAGGAGTCAAAGGTTTGTAAACAGGCTTGATTCTAACCAGAGCCTGAACAAAGGCTTGAACATCTGGCACAGCTGCCAGCTTTTTGTGAAGTAACACAGACAAGGCAGAAATCTGTCCCATCAAGGAACTTGCAGATAATCCTTTTTCCAATCCTTCTCGAAGGAAGGATAGAATCTTAGGAATCTTAACCTTGTCCCAAGGGAATCCTTTAGATTCACACCAACAGATATATTTTTTCCAAATTTTGTGGTAAATTTTTCTAGTTACAGGCTTTCTGGCCTGAACAAGAGTATCAATAACAGAATCTGAGAACCCTCGCTTTGATAAGATCAAGCGTTCAATCTCCAAGCAGTCAGCTGGAGTGGGACCAGATTCGGATGTTCGAACGGACCTTGAGCAAGAAGGTCTCGTCTCAAAGGTAGCTTCCATGGTGGAGCCGATGACATATTCACCAGATCTGCATACCAGCTCCTGCGTGGCCACGCAGGAGCTATCAAGATCACCGACGCCCTCTCCTGATTGATCCTGGCTACCAGCCTGGGGATGAGAGGAAACGGCGGGAATACATAAGCTAGTTTGAAGGTCCAAGGTGCTACTAGTGCATCTACTAGAGTCGCCTTGGGATCCCTGGATCTGGACCCGTAGCAAGGAACCTTGAAGTTCTGACGAGAGGCCATCAGATCCATGTCTGGAGTGCCCCACAGTTGAGTGATCTGGGCAAAGATTTCCGGATGGAGTTCCCACTCCCCCGGATGCAATTTCTGACGACTCAGAAAATCCGCTTCCCAATTTTCCACTCCTGGGATGTGGATTGCAGACAGGTGGCAGGAGCGAGTCTCCGCCCATTGAATGATTTTGGTCACTTCTTCCATCGCCAGGGAACTCCTTGTTCCCCCCTGATGGTTGATGTACGCAACAGTCGTCATGTTGTCTGATTGAAACCGTATGAAGCTGGCCCTCGCTAGCTGAGGCCAAGCCTTGAGAGCATTGAATATCGCTCTCAGTTCCAGAATATTTATCGGTAGAAGAGATTCTTCCCGAGACCAAAGACCCTGAGCTTTCAGGGATCCCCAGACCGCGCCCCAGCCCATCAGACTGGCGTCGGTCGTGACAATGACCCACTCTGGTCTGCGGGAGGTCACCCCTTGTGACAGGTTGTCCAGGGACAGCCACCAACGGAGTGAGTCTCTGGTCCTCTGATTTACTTGTATCTTCGGAGACAAGTCTGTATAGTCCCCATTCCACTGACTGAGCATGCACAGTTGTAATGGTCTTAGATGAATGCGCGCAAAAGGAACTATGTCCATTGCCGCTACCATCAAACCTATCACTTCCATGCACTGCGCTATGGAAGGAAGAAGAACGGAATGAAGTATCCGACAAGAGTTTAGAAGTTTTGTTTTTCTGGTCTCTGTCAGAAAAATCCACATTTCCAAGGAGTCTATTATTGTTCCCAAGAAGGGAACTCTTGTCGACGGAGATAGAGAACTCTTTTCCACGTTCACTTCCATCCGTGAGATCTGAGAAAGGCCAGGACTATGTCCGTGTGAGCCTTTGCTTGAGGAAGGGACGACGCTTGAATCAGAATGTCGTCCAAGTAAGGTACTACAGCAATGCCCCTTGGTCTTAGCACCGCCAGAAGGGACCCTAGTACCTTTGTGAAAATCCTTGGAGCAGTGGCTAATCCGAAAGGAAGCGCCACGAACTGGTAATGCTTGTCCAGGAATGCGAACCTTAGGAACCGATGATGTTCCTTGTGGACAGGAATATGTAGATACGCATCCTTTAAATCCACCGTGGTCAAGAATTGACCTTCCTGGATGGAAGGATTGTTCGAATGGTTTCCATTTTGGACGATGGAACCTTGAGAAACTTGTTTAGGATCTTGAGATCTAAGATTGGTCTGAACGTTCCCTCTTTTTTGGGAACTACGAACAGATTGGAGTAGAACCCCATCCCTCGTTCTTTTAATGGAACAGGATGAATCACTTCCAGAAGATAACCTTGGGAGACTATTTCTAGCGCCCAAGGATCCAGAACATCTCTTGCCCAAGCCTGAGTGAAGAGAGAGAGTCTGCCCCCCACCAAATCCGGTCCCGGATCGGGGGCCCGCATCTCATGCTGTCTTGGGAGCAGTGGCAGGTTTCTTGGCCTGCTTTCCTTTGTTCCAGCCTTGCATTGGTCTCCAGGCTGGATTGGCTTGAGAAGTATTACCCTCCTGCTTAGAGGACGTAGCACTTGGGGCTGGTCCGTTTCTGCGAAAGGGACGAAAATTAGGTTTATTTTTGGCCTTGAAAGACCTATCCTGAGGAAGGGCGTGGCCCTTGCCCCCAGTGATATCAGAGATAATCTCTTTCAAGTCAGGGCCAAACAGTGTTTTCCCCTTGAAAGGAATGTCAAGCAATTTGTTCTTGGAAGACGCATCCGCTGACCAAGATTTTAACCAAAGCGCTCTGCGCGCCACAATAGCAAACCCAGAATTTTTCGCCGCTAACCTAGCCAATTGCAAGGTGGCGTCTAGGGTGAAAGAATTAGCCAATTTAAGAGCACGAATTCTGTCCATAATCTCCTCATAAGAAGAAGAATTACTAATAATCGCCTTTTCTAGCTCATCGAACCAGAAACACGCGGCTGTAGTGACAGGGACAATGCATGCAATTGGTTGTAGAAGGTAACCTTGCTGAACAAACATCTTTTTTAGCAAACCTTCTAATTTTTTATCCATAGGATCTTGGAAAGCACAACTATCTTCTATGGGTATAGTGGTGCGCTTGTTTAGAGTAGAAACCGCCCCCTCGACCTTGGGGACTGTCTGCCATAAGTCCTTTCTGGGGTCGACTATAGGAAACAATCTTTTAAATATGGGGGGAGGTACGAAAGGTATACCGGGCCTGTCCCATTCTTTATTAACAATGTACGCCACCTGCTTGGGTATAGGAAAAGCTTCGGGGGGCCCCGGGGCCTCTAGGAACTTGTCCATTTTACATAGTGTTTCTGGAATGACCAGATAATCACAATCATCCAAATTGGATAACACCTCCTTAAGCAGAGCGCGGAGATGTTCCAACTTAAATTTAAAAGTAATCACATCAGGTTCAGCTTGTTGAGAAATTTTTCCCGAATCTGAAATTTCTCCCTCAGACAAAACCTCCCTGGCCCCCTCAGACTGGTGTAGGGGCCCTTCAGAAACAATATCATCAGCGTCCTCATGCTCTTCAGTATTTTCTAAAACAGAGCAGTCGCGCTTTCGCTGATAAGTGGGCATATTGGCTAAAATGTTTTTGATAGAATTATCCATTACAGCCGTTAATTGTTGCATAGTAAGGAGTATTGGCGCGCTAGATGTACTAGGGGCCTCCTGTATGGGCAAGACTGGTGTAGACGAAGGAGGGGATGATGCAGTACCATGCTTACTCCCCTCACTTGAGGAATCATCTTGGGCATCATTTTTACTAAATTTTTTATGACATAAATCACATCTATTTAAATGAGAAGGAACCTTGGCTTCCCCACAGTCAGAACACAATCTATCTGGTAGTTCAGACATGTTAAACAGGCATAAACTTGATAACAAAGCACAAAAAACGTTTTAAAATAAAACCGTTACTGTCACTTTAAATTTTAAACTGAACACACTTTATTACTGCAATTGCGAAAAAGTATGAAGGAATTGTTCAAAATTCACCAAAATTTCACCACAGTGTCTTAAAGCCTTAAAAGTATTGCACACCAAATTTGGAAGCTTTAACCCTTAAAATAACGGAACCGGAGCCGTTTTTATATTTAACCCCTTTACAGTCCCTGGAATCTGCTTTGCTGAGACCCAACCAAGCCCAAAGGGGAATACGATACCAAATGATGCCTTCAGAAAGACTTTTCTATGTATCAGAGCTCCACACACATGCAGCTGCATGTCATGCTGTTCTCAAAAACAAGTGCGCCATACCGGCGCGAAAATGAGGCTCTGACTATGATTAGGGAAAGCCCCTATAGAATAAGGTGTCTAAAACAGTGCCTGCCGATATTATTTTACAAAAAATACCCAGATTAAATGATTCCTCAAGGCTAAATATGTGTAAATATGATCGATTTAGCCCAGAAAATGTCTACAGACTTAATAAGCCCTTGTGAAGCCCTTATTTACTGTCTGAATAAAAATGGCTTACCGGATCCCATAGGGAAAATGACAGCTTCCAGCATTACCTCGTCTTGTTAGAATGTGTCATACCTCAAGCAGCAAAAGACTGCTCACTGTTCCCCCAACTGAAGTTAATTCCTCTCAACAGTCCTGTGTGGAACAGCCATGGATTTTAGTAACGGTTGCTAAAATCATTTTCCTCATACAAACAGAAATCTTCATCTCTTTTCTGTTTCAGAGTAAATAGTACATACCAGCACTATTTTAAAATAACAAACTCTTGATTGAATAATAAAAACTACAGTTAAACACTAAAAAACTCTAAGCCATCTCCGTGGAGATGTTGCCTGTACAACGGCAAAGAGAATGACTGGGGTAGGCGGAGCCTAGGAGGGATCATGTGACCAGCTTTGCTGGGCTCTTTGCCATTTTCTGTTGGGGAAGAGAATATCCCACAAGTAAGGATGACGCCGTGGACCGGACACACCTATGTTGGAGAAAATAACTTTATAAGGACATTATTAGAGACACATCTACATTGACCCTGCAACATATGTTCCCCTACCTGTTAAAGGCCTCACCTACATCCCACAGTAGTACAGGTGCACGAAGATGACCCAAATGGTTAGACTAAAGTCTCTCTGATTATCTATGCATTACTCTATGGTTTATGGTATGGCAATAACTGCCAGCAGTATATGCTGTGCTTCTATTTGTGCCTCAAAGGGACATTCCCATATCCCAGAGGGTGAAACTCTTATCTTTAACTGACAGAAGAAGGGTAGATGGTGACTCAGCAGGCCGGGAGCACTAAAACTAGTTATACAGTATGGGAGCTCCTCAAACAATATTTGATGCATTTTATGAAGGTCAATAAAGAGTGGCGTCTGAACTGAGAGGAGCAGACCAAAACTACAAAATGTAAAAAGGACAAAAAACTGTAAAAGAAAATGCTCTCATGTGCTTGAGAATTGTACTATTCCTGTTATTTGCATATGAATTGAGCTAGGCGTTTAACCCCCTCAGCTTCAGAGCAGCAATGTACTACTGGGAGCTAGCTGAACACATCTGGTAAACCAATTGAGAGGCATATATGTGCAGACACCAATCATCATCTAGCTTTGCTGCTCCTGTGCCTACTTACATATGCTTTTCAACAAAGGATACCAAGAAATAATAGAAGTAAATGGAAAAAAAAAAAAAATCTTAAAAATGGCATGCTCTATATGAATCCTGAAAGTTTAATTATTGTCTTTGTGTCGCGTAAAACTTTTAAATGGATTTAAACTATAGAAAGCTTTTAAACATTTAAACAAACTGGCTTGGGCTACCATGATAAGCCTAAAATTCATGGTCAGTGCCATGTGTTAACCCCCTATGCAGGAGATAATTTTATTCTGGGCAGTCAACACATTGTGCTGCACCGCCTAGCCAGGAAATTAGCTGCAACTAAAATCCCTTGTGAGGGTTAAACACAACGTGAGCAAGTCACACAAATCCAAAAATAAAATGCTCAAATATGTTACAGCATGTTATTGTTTCCATTAGACGGTACTTTTATATGTCTAATCACTTCACTCCTATGCAAAATGAGGCGGGTCCTATAACGGACTGGATACTACCATGACAAAAAAAATAGATAGATCATTAAATTAAAATAGAACTTATTCTTCAAAAAAAATGAAACACTTATATGGTAGAACTGTTGTATTTAATTCAGGAACGTTTTAAACTATGAAAAAAACAAACACTTTGTTTTAACAAGTGAGACCAAATCAGAACATTTCCTTTTTTTCCAAAGAACAAAAATAGAATTAATCAAAACCAAAACATACCACGAATATTTGCGCAGACAATGTCCAGATTTCTTTATATTTAGAAACAATGCGTATTATAGCCAGGACAGGGGGGGGGGGGGGGGAAATGAAAGATCACAAAGATTAAACAGTGAGAAAGCACAGACTAATCAGTGGGGAATCTAACTAGATTATTTAATGTTCTGTATATTAAAAGGGACATTAAACGCTTCTTGCTTTTGTGTAAAAAAAAAAAAAAATCATGTGCTTGTCTCACATTCCCTAGAGACAAAAATTAAATTCTGTAACCTGCAATAAAATCTGTAACCTAGGTTCTCGAAATGCCTAAACCAAATTAATTGTTTTTCTAAATAACTCCTAACCTGTTAGAACACAAATCTTTGTGTCAACTCCAGGGGGCGCAAAAGATAAAAATCTATATGTGAATACAAATATTCTAAAATGCTAAATCCTATTACAACAAATATATACTAAGAATAAATGTAGATATAAAAAGAAACTGAATTGAGTCAAATAACAAAAAAAGGAAATTTATGCTTACCTGATAAATTTGTTTCTTGTACGATATGACGAGTCCACGGATTTCATCCTTACTTATGGGATATCGCCTCCTGGTCAGCAGGAGGAGGCAAAGAGCACCACAGCAGAGCTGTATATATAGCTCCTCCCTTCCCTCCCACTCCAGTCATTCGACCGAAGTTAGGAAGAGAAAGGAAAAGCCAAGGTGCAGAGGTGACTGAAGTTTAACAAAAAGAAAGACCTGTCTTAGAAAATGACAGGGTGGGCCGTGGACTTGTCATATCGTAAAAGAAACAAATTTATCAGGTAAGCATAAAGTTCCTTATCTTTTACAAGATATGAAGAATCCACGGATTTCATCCTTACCTATGGGATACAATACCAAAGCTATAGGACACGATTGAAAGGGAGGGACAAGACAGGAACCTAAACGGAAGGCACCACTGCATGAAGAACCTTTCTCCGAAAAACAGCCTCAGACGAGGCAAAAGTATCAAATATTTAAAATTTGGAAAAAGTGTGAAGAGACGGCCAAGTTACGGCCTTGCAAAACTGATCAACAGAAGTATAATTTTTAAATGCCCATGAGGAAGCCACAGTCCTAGTGGAATGAGCTGTAATTCGTTCAGGAGGCTGCTGTCCAGCAGTCTCATATGCAAAACGGATGATACTCTTCAGCCAAAAAGAAAGAGAGGTAGTCGTAGCTTTCTGACCCCTACGTTTCCCAGAATAGATAACAAACAATGAAGATGATTGACGAAATTCCTTAGACGCCTGCAAGTAAAACTTCAGGGCACGGACTACGTCCAAATTATGTAACACACCCTCCTTCCTTGAAGAAGGATTAGGACACACTGAAGGAACAACAATTTCCTGATTAAAATTCTTGTTAGAAACAACCTTAGGACGCAACACTACCTTACCAGAATGAAAAATAAGATAAGGAGAATCATATTGTAATGCTGAAAGCTCAAACTCTGCGAGCAGAAGAAATAAAACTTTCCAAGATAACAACTTAATATCTATGGAATGCATAGGTTCAAACGGAACCCCTTGAAGAACATTAAGAACTAAATTCAAACTCCAAGGAGGAGTAATTGGTCTAAATACAGGCCTGATTCTAGTCAGAGCCTGACAAAAAGATTGAACAACTGGAACATCTGCCAGACGCTTGTGTATCAAAATAGACAAAGCAGAAATCTGTCCCTTTAAGAAACTTGTTGACAACCCTTTCTCCAATCCTTCCTGGAGAACAGACAAAATCCTGGGAATCCTAACCCTACTCCATGAGTAGCCCTTGGATTCGCACCAATAAATATATTTACGCCATATCTTATGGTAAATCTGTCTAGTAACAGGCTTACATGCCTGAATCAAATTATCAATGACCGAATCAGAGAACCCTTGCTTAGATAAAATTAAGCATTCAATCTCCAAGCAGTCAGCTGCAGAGAAATTAGATTCGGATGATGGAAGGGTCCCTGAATGAGAAGATCCTGCCTCAATGGAAGCTTCCACGGTGGGTGGCAGAGATGACATGTCCACCAGGACGGCATACAAAATCCTGCGAGGCCACGCCAGAGTGAAGAGGATCACCGAAGCCCTCTCCTGTTTGACTCGAGCATCACCTGGGGAAGGAGAGCAAATGGAGAGAACACATAAGCTAGATCAAACGACCAAGACACTGCAAAGGTATCTAACAGTGCGGCCTGGGGATCCCTGGACCTGGATCCGTATCTCGGAAGCTTGGTATTCTGACAAGAAACCATAAAATATAGTTCCGGCCTGCCTCCTCCGAGAATCAGGTTGGCAAAGACCTCCGGGTGGAGTTCACATTCCCCCGGATGAAACGTCTGTCTGCTCAAAAAAATCTGCCTCCCAGTTGTCCACTCCTGGGATGTGGATTGCTGACAGATAACAAGAGGGAGCTTCTGCCCACCGAATTATCTTGGATACTTCTGTCATCAATAAGGAACTCCTTGTTCCTCCCTGATGATTAATGTAAGCCACAGTCGTGATGTTGTCCGACTGGATTCTGATGATTTTGCCCGAGGCCAACTGAGGCCAAGGCCCCAATTTATCAAAGTCTGGCAAACCTGATCCGACAGTGCGGATCAGGTCCGCCAGACCTCGCTGAATACGGCGAGCAACACGCTCGCCGTATTCAGCATTGCACCAGCAGCTCACAAGAGCTGCTGGTGCAACGCCGCCCCCTGTAGACTCTTGGCCAATGGGCGGCTAGCAGGGGGGTGTCAATCAACCCGATCGTACTCGATCGGGTTGATTTCCGGAGATGTCTGTCCGAGCAAGCGGACATGTTATGGAGCAGCGGTTTTTGTGACCACTGCTTCATAACTGCTGTTTCTGGCGAGCCTGCAGGCTCACCAAAAACACGGGGCATCAAGCTCCATTCGGAGCTTGATAGATAGGCCCCCAAGCCTGAAGCGCATTGAAGAAGGCTCTCAACTCCAGAATATAGATGGGAGGTAGGGACTCCGACCGAGTCCACACACCCTGAGCCTTCAGGGAGTTCCAGACTGCACCCAATCCTATCAGGCTGGCGTCCGTTGTCACTATCACCCCTGAGGGTCTGCGGAAGCACGTCCCTTGGTACAGATGATCAGGTGACAACCAGCAAAAAGAGATTTTCTTGTCTCCTGATCCAGACCTATTTGAGGAGACAAATTTGCATAATCTCCATCCCATTGACTGAGCATGCTCAGTTGAAGAGATCTGAGATGAAAACAAGCAAACGGAATGATGTCCATTGCTGCCACCATCAATCCAATTGTTTCCATGCACTAAGCCACTGCCGGCCGAGGATTGGACTGAAGAGATTGGCATGTATTCGGAATCTTTAACTTTCTGACTCCCATCAAAAAGATTTTCATAGATAAAGAGTCTATTAGAGTTCCCAGGAAAGGAACCCTTGTCTATGCAACTAGTGAATCCCTTTCTATATTCACCTTCCACCCATGAGTCCTTAGAAAGGACAACACAATGTCGGTATGACACTTTGTCAGCTGAGAACATGACGCCTGGATCAGAATATCGTCCAGATAAGGCGCCACGGCAATGCCTCGCGGCCTGAGAACAGCCAGCAGAGACCCCAGAACCCTTGTGAAAATTCTGGGTGCTGTGCCCAGACCGAAAGGAAAGGCCACGAACTGAAAATGTTTGTCCAGAAAGACAAACCTTAGGAACTTGTGATGATCTCTGTGGAAAGGAATATGAAGATATGCATCCTTTAAATCCACAGTAGTCATATATTGACCCTCCTGGATCAATGGAAGAATTGTCAGAATAGTCACCCTCTTGAAAGATGGAACTTCGATAAACTTGTTTAGACCTCTGAGATCTAAAAAGGGTCGGTACGTTCCCTCTTTTTTGGAAACTACAAAGAGATTTGAGTAAGCCCCTGCCCCGATATTAGAACGGGACATATTACTCCCATGGAAGGAGAGATCTTTTACACAGCGTAAGAACGCCTCTCTTTATCTGGTCGACAGACTAATGTGAAAGAAGAAAACCCTCCTTTGGGGAAGGAAGATTTGAACTCCAACTGATACCCTGGAGACACGATTTCTAGTGTCCAGGGAACCTGAACGTCTCTTATCCAATCCTGGACAAAGAGAGAAGTCTGTCCCCTACTAGATCCGGCCCTGGATAGGGGGTCAACTCTGCATGCTGACTGTGGAGCTGCAGCAGGTTTCTCTTACTGGTTATCCTCGTTCCAAGACTGGACAGGTCTCCAGTCCGGACTTTGATAGAAGAGAGTTCCCTTCCTGCTTAGAGGAAGATGAGGAGGGAGTTCCCTTGAAATATTGAAAGGAACGAAAATTACCCTGTCGACCCCTCAGATTGGGTCACTTATCCAGAGAGAGAGGGTGATCCTTCGCCCCCCGTGAAGTCAGAAATAATTTTCTTCAAGTCGGGTTTGAACCAGACCTACTCCTTGTAAGGGATAGCCAAAGGGTTAGACTTGGCAACAACAAAAAACATCCGCAGACCAAAAGGTCGACCAAAAGTTTCTACATTTTGGTAATCATCAGGGAAGCGACAGTAATAAACGAATTAGCCGACTTAAAAACTGTAATCCTATCTCTTCCAAAGAAGTCTCAGTCTTAGGAGACTCTTCCAGAGTATCAAACATTAAGCCGCTGCACTGAAACTGTAACAATGCAAGTTGCCGGCAGGAAAAACACAACCCTTGAGGAAAGATTTTCATAAGGAGACTCTTATCCCTATTCTAGAGGTGCGTTTGTTGCATCCTCCGTCACCACAGAGGAACTAACAAAAAAAACAGCTGGAAAGCATTTATTATAACGTACACAGAACAAAACGTTACTATCTCTTTAAATTTCAAAGTAACTCAGTTCATCGTGATTTTAAATTAATTCCTCTAACAATGTGTGCTACACACGTAGGAAAAAAACATGAGGTAGGCAATGTTAGGGATAGCGCAGGGCACTGCATGTGAACCATAATATTAGTGGAACACTATAGGAGACATAAGTGGCATGGATTGACCATAGACAACAGTCCATAGTAGTAGAAGGTTCTTTAAAAAAAAAAAAAAAAATCTTTTTTTTTTTTATAAATTCAAAATAAAATGAAAAAGCAACTCAGATTTGTGCTTGTTTAAATCCATCTTTTATGTTTACAATAGAATGGAATAAGGAAAACATGAAACTCTGACCAATAATGTGAACAGATAAAAATGTCACTGTTACTTTAATTTTTACAACAGAGAACTTTTTTATTAGTGCGTGTAAGAGTGCTTGAGTGGAACACAAAAATACATAGACCCTGGCAGAAAACCTCAGAAAACTTGCTGAGGTGCATACCCAGAAATTGCAGCATTCTGGAAAAAAAAACACGTCATGTTCTTAACGACATGACCGATAACAACAGAATGACAAAAATATCCGGAGCGCATGTGTATCCCACAATAATAGGCAATTCATTTCCCCACCCTGACATAGGGAAGATATGCAGCAGCTTCTGAGGTAGCCAGTGTCCCAGAAAGTAAAAGACTGCACTTACCTCAGTGCTGATCGACAGCATGAGAAGTCCCACAGGATCAAGAGGTCTTCTCCCTCCAGCAGCACTGTGGGCACAAAGGGGCCTTAGTTAATATTTGCTAAGACCATCAGTATACAAAGGGCAGCACTAGTATGGGAGGCACAGTGAGGGTAAAACCCCACCAGTTCCCATTGCCTTAAAGCCACTTGTAGCTCTGCTATCAAGAGGCTGACAAGGAATACGGCTACACCCTATAGTAAAATAGCACACTTTGGTACCATTTTAAAAATAATAAACTCTTGATTGAAGAATCTAAACTAACACCTCACTTTACCTCTTCCTATCACTAACACAGGCAAAGAGAATAACTGGGGTGGGAGGGAAGGGAGGAGCTATATATATACAGCTCTGCTGTGTTGCTCTTTGCCTCCTCCTGCTGACTAGGAGGCGATATCCCATAAGTAAGGATGAAATCCGTGGACTCGTCATATCTTGTAAAAGAAAACAAAGTTATATAAGGACCCAGGTCCTCTATATCTTAGCCGATAATATGGTCAGTCCATAGATGAAGCCCCAAGGCAGTCAGTTCTTAGGTGATTTATTTGTTTTTCTGCCTCTCTAGGCAAAGCTCAACAAACCCAAAAGCCAGGAAACCACTGGCTCCAAGAATTTAACCTCGGGCTCCTAACTTTTTGGGTTATTGTTAGGGTGACCATTTTGCAGCTTTAAAAATACATATGTCAGGGTTTTTATACAAAACATTTCTTTAAACAGCCGTGACATATGTATTTTTCATATGTGTCCCTTTTTAAAGGGGCAATATGGTCACCCTAGTTATTGTCCATATGCTTATATACAAATACCACCGTCTGGCTCCTAAATTTTAAACAGATTTGCCAACCCCTTCAGTGGTACTGCCCCCTGCGAGTGTGGCGAGATTGCTGAGTGGGGCACTGATAGGCATAAGAGATGGAAAAGGGCACTAGGATTCCCATAGTGGGCACAATTCCGTAGAAGTGGAAGAGGATACTAGTGGGTCTCCTCAAACTCTATGATCATAATTCTGATTTAATATAGATGTCTAAATCTAAACATCTTTCCTGCGTTGTAATTGACATTTTACCACTCTCTGCTTTTAAGGCTTTTCATTTTATGATAATTTAAGGATATACTCTGACAGACTGCACCCACTTGTATGAAAGGCTTGCATTCTTTGTTTTACCAGTACTGTACATTAGCATGTTTTTAGCTGTACAGTTAGAAATAACTGTAGTAGCAGGAAAATTCAAAAAGGCCTGTAATGCCTGCCTGAGTAGCTTTGCAGTCATCTGACAATTATTTTCTAGTCTTCTGTCACCAGAAAAACGGTGCAGTGTGCACAACATAACAAATTGGTATGTAGAACACATTCTCCACATTTCTAAACATGGTGATTTAACACTCCCAGTAAGTGACATAAAACATCTGACACACACACACATATATACATATATATACACACATACATATATATATATATATATATATATATATATATACACACACACACATACATATACACACACACATTATATATATATATATATATATATATATATATACACACATATACACACACACACATATATGCACATATATACACATATAAAAAAGATAGGGAATCAAGCACTCTTAAGCAATAAAAATATGAATGTTTATTATGGTCTCATGATAGACACATATTATAAGGTCAAATGTGGTGTGTATATATATATATATATATATATATATATATATATATATATATATATATATATATATATATATATATATATATATATATATATATATATATATATATATATATATATATATATATATATATATATATATATATATATATATAATAACCAGTGGTTCAAAAACTTGCGCACATAGAGTCCCAACATAAGTAACAAAAGCCAATCCACATATATTGAAGTATAACGATACCTTACATCTGCTGTGTGATCATCTCCCGGAGTGAAAGAGATGTACTCCGGTGAGGGAGACCTGCAGCTGCAGCGCCCAGAGCGTGTCTGTATAGCTCCAAAAGTCTAATAGAAGAATCCAAGGTAGGTGGGCGCCAATAGCGTAAATAAGTACTCCATTGTATAGATAAAAAAGTATTGCTTTATTGTAACAAGGGTAAAATCATGACAGCAAAAAGCAGCTGCATGTAGTGATCAAGTGCGGGACTCTCACGAAACATGTCTGCGTGAGGTCTGAACGCTGACATTGTGTTTAGGTCATTTTTTAGTGCTTTTTACAGCTGCTTTTTGCTGTCATGATTTTACCCTTGTTACAATAAAGCAATACTTTTTTATCTATACAATGGAGTACTTATTTGCGCTATTGGCGCCCACCTACCTTGGATATAACACCCCTGTTCATTGTAGATATAGCGATAACAATATGTACATTCAATACAATTCAAACATAATGCACATTGCCAATATTTGTTGCTAAAGTCACATGACTGACCAAATACACCCTTACTTTGGGCACATAAGTCCTATGCCCAATAAAATCATATGTTATACCTTATTGTGCATCGCTACCACTACACCCCAGCTGCACACAGAATCTCCCAGACAAATATCAGGGAGTAGTAACTGAGCAGGTTCGATAAAGGGATCTAAGTGAAGCGTGACACCCTAAAGGTATATATCACAGACAATACAATGTCAATGCTAATATAGTTGCAACAGATTGTATATACACAGATATGCTGTAATAAAATGCAGAACACCTTGCTTAAGGCACATAGATCCTATGCCCAATAAAATCATATGTTATACCTTATATGTGCATCGCTACCACTACACCCCAGCTGCACACAGCAACTCCCAAACAAGAATCAGGGAGCAGTAATTGGGCAGGTTTGATATAGGGATCTAAGTGAAGCGTGATGCTATTAAGGTATACATAGCATATAATACAATGTCAATACTAATATGCATACAATTTATATATACACAGATATACTGAAATGATGTGCAACACTTTACTTTCCCATGTGTAGGAAAGTTCTTTATATGCCATGTAATGCAAAAGACAGTCTCTGCACAAACGGGTCTATAATTGTATGACCCTCCACATTGCGGTTTTGTAAGAGACCTGCAGTATAATTCTCCAAAGTTGCGATCAACATATATAGTGTCTAATGTTTTGCAACAACTTATCTGTTAAGAAATTTCAGTCCCAGCAAAAATCCCAGTCCGGAACAATTTCTTGAGCCAATGTATAGAGCGGCAGCAACTATAGGCTTTGAATGGAGCGCCAGAATCCTATGGTGTCTACAAACAGCGGACTTCCTTGTGTGGGTTGCGACACGTGATTATGCTATCCAAAGCCTACGTAGGTTTCACCCCTAACGTCAAATGATAGACGGGGCTTTCTCAGGGCTGCTGAATTACACTCCTGCACAGGAGTTTTTAACTGTATTAACTCCGCCCATAAAATGAATAATAACATTCTTTACCTTAAAAATATATACAAGCTTAACAGGCAATGTGCTAAACTTCAATACAGTAGAATCTAAATGGCGTAAGCTATGTCTAATACAAAATAGAGTACAAGATACATTGAAACATTCTAAGTATTTAAATACTTAGAAATGCAAGCACCGAAGCGGCTTAAATAGGAGCAAGGGCAGGACGATAGTAAAAACACCAAACTAAGATTAACCCTATGTTGCTATCTTTATCTAGGATACAGATATAGCTAGAAGCGTATATATAAAACCATATTTATTCAAGGATACACAGTTACTGACTCCAGAATTAGGCAGATAGACATAGGTACAGGGATAATATACCCAATGAATAATCATGCTACAAATTATCCTATGTAACTAGCCATGTCTAATTTTTCATTTAATCCTAGTGGGGATAAAGTATTAAGGGTATATATATATATCAACCAGCATTCCTTTTGGAGGAGACATTAATCATTGTCCTCTCCTCTACCATGCAGAAGGCCCTTATCAATACCTGTGAACTTAAGAAATTCCGGATTGCTGTCATGTTTTATTTGATAATGTCTAGCTATCTATACTACTCGTTTGAATTTCTCCTTTAATGTCATCTCTATGCTCTTTTATTCGGTCTTTGAAGATTCTCTTGGTTTTGCCAACATAAAATCTGGGGCACAAGCACTCAAGTAAATATACTACACCCTTCGTATTACAATTGAAAAAAAATGTAATATGCGAAATTCTGTCTCACAGTTACCAGAAAATATTTTTGTCCTTTTCATATATTCAGGTCACATATTTGCCACAAGGAAAATTACCATTGGGTATGTGTTTTTTAATCCAATCATGTTTAGAAGGGGTTGGAACTAATTGACTATTAACAAGTCTCTCTTCCATTCAAACAACATTTGTATTGCTTAAAAGAGTGCTTGATTCCATATATTTTCTTTAATACAACATTAAGATGTTTCATTTTTCTTCTCTCATAGTCTATGATTACATTCAATAATATAGGGTCTGCACCACACATATTGTTGAAAAGATACTACAATGCATTATATATGTTCTCACTTTTATCAACCATTTGTCCTCTATATATTTGAGAGGGGCCTGGAACCTAACTACCTCACTTCCCATTGACTTACATTATAAACTGGGTTTCAATTTACAACGGTTTCGATTTACAACCATTCCTTCTGGAACCTAACCCTGGCGTAAACTGAGGGCTACATATATATATATATACACAAATACATACATACACACATATATATATATATATATATATATATATATATATATATATATATATATATATATGTGTGTGTGTGTGTGTGTGTGTGTGTGTGTGTGTGTGTGTGTGTGTATATGTGTATATGTGTATATCAGTGATGTGCAGTCACTAGAGGCAGGTGAGGCAGTGCTTCACCTCTCATATGGGCAAAAATATATTTTTTTTATTGGCTTTAAAAAAAAAATTGTAATTTTTTTTTCTCACAGCTTTATGTTGTGCAATGAAGAGGCACAAGCTGGTCTGCCCACCATTTCACAACATGCTGCGCCACCTACTGGATGCAAGTGGTTAAGATCATTGCATGGCCCATTAACTACTTATTTGAGGCAGTCCTATTTGGGCTGAACCAATCCAGCGAGAGGCATTAGTAAGTGGAACATAGGGTTGGGGCTGGATGTTAAATCATATAAAACAAAACAAAACCGGAAAAAAAACAACTTTCATATATTTTGTTGCTGTCCTGTGAACCTGCTAGCTTTGCTAAAGTGAAAAAGAGAGTTCTGTTCTTCCCCTCTAAGTGCAGTGGAATGTGCCACTGTCACTTCCTGAATCCTTACAGAGCAGGAAGAGAGGCAGAGAGAGCAGTGTTTCAGCCACATCTTATTGAAGTAAGATTTTACTAAAAAGGGATTCTGTTAGTGAAAATGATAATTTAATGAATGTGGTTTAGTGTTTTTTTTACTCTTTTACAGCAGGGTCGTTTTTGTATTTTGTTTACTCAAACTTTACACCCACTAACTTAGCAGCTTGCCTCTGTACTTCACACTAAATTATAGACTCATTTTCTGAACTCTCTGTAGCTCTGCTGTTTTATTACTTAAAAATGCAGTGGTCCCTCTCTTCCCCCAACCCCCCCCCCCCCCTGTGTGTGTGTGTGTGTGTGTGTCTCTCTCTCTATCTATCCATCTCTCTCCTTATGTGTTGTTCTCCTCCATGGTCTCTTTCTCTCTCTCTTCCTCCCCCTCTGACTCTCATCCCTTATGTGTCTCTCTAACCCTGTGTGTGTGATTGTGTCTCTCTCTCTCTCTCTCTCTCTCTAACCCTCTGTGTGTGATTGTGTCTCTCTTTCTCTCTCACCCTCTGTGTGTGATTGTGTCTCTCTCTCTTTCTCTCTCTCTAACCCTCTGTGTGTAATTGTGTCTCTCTCTTTCTCTCTCACCCTCTGTGTGTGATTGTGTCTCTCTCTCTTTCTCTCTCTAACCCTCTGTGTGTGATTGTGTCCCTCTCTTTCTCTCTCACCCTCTGTGTGTGATTGTGTCTCTCTCTCTAACCCTCTGTGTGTGATTGTGTCTCTCTCTCTAACCCTCTGTGTGTGATTGTGTCTCTCTCTCTAACCCTCTGTGTATGATTGTGTCTCTTTCTCTCTCTCTAACCCTCTGTGTGTGATTGTGTCTCTCTCTCTAACCCTCTGTGTGTGATTGTGTCTCTCTCTCTAACCCTCTGTGTGTGATTGTGTCTCTCTCTCTTTCTCTCTCTCTCTAACCCTCTGTGTGTGATTGTGTCTCTCTCTCTCTCTCTAACCCTCTGTGTGTGATTGTGTTTCTTTCTCTCTCTCTCTCTCTCTCTCTCTCTCTAACCCTCTGTGTGTGATTGTCTCTCTCTCTCTTTCTTTCTCTCTAACCCTCTGTGTGTGATTGTCTCTCTCTCTCTTTCTTTCTCTCTAACACTCTGTGTGTGATTGTGTCTCTCTTTCTCTCTCTCTAACCCTCTGTGTGTCATTGTGTCTCTCTTTCTCTAACCCTCTGTATGCGATTGTGTCTCTCTTTCTCTCTAACCCTCTGTGAGTGATTGAGTCTCTCACTCTCTCTTTATTTCTTTCTCTCTAACCCTCTGTGAGTGATTGAGTCTCTCACTCTCTCTTTATTTCTCTCTCTCTAACCCTCTGTGTGTGATTGTGTCTCTCTCTCTTTCTCTCTAACCCTCTGTGTGTGATTGTGTCTCTCTCTCTCTCACCCTCTGTGTGTCATTGTGTCTCTCTCTCTCTCACCCTCTGTATGTGATTGTGTCTCTCTTTCTCTCTAACCCTCTGTGAGTGATTGTGTCTCTCACTCTCTCTTTATTTCTCTCTCTCTAACCCTCTGTGTGTGATTGTGTCTCTCTCTCTTTCTCTCTAACGCTCTGTGTGTGATTGTGTCTCTCTTTCTCTCTCTCTCTAACCTTCTGTGTGTGATTGTGTCTCTCTCTCTCTTTCTTTCTAACCCTCTGTGTATGATTGTGTCTCTCTCTCTTTCTCTCTCTCTCTAACACTCTGTGTGTGATTGTGTCTCTCTTTCTCTCTCTCTCTAACCCTCTGTGTGTCATTGTGTCTCTCTTTCTCTAACCCTCTGTATGTGATTGTGTCTCTCTTTCTCTCTAACCCTCTGTGAGTGATTGTGTCTCTCACTCTCTCTTTATTTCTCTCTCTCTAACCCTCTGTGTGTGATTGTGTCTCTCTTTCTCTCTCTCTCTAACCCTCTGTGTGTGATTGTGTCTCTCTCTCTCTAACCTTCTGTGTGTGATTGTGTCTCTCTCTCTCTCTCTCTAACCCTCTGTGTGTGATTGTGTCTCTCTCTCTCTCTCTTTCTTTCTAACCCTCTGTGTCTCTCTCCCCCCGTCTCTCTCTCCCTTTACCCCGAGTGCTTTTCTGTGTTTCTGTCTACCTTTTATTTATTTAATTAATTAATGAATTGGTAGTGCCATCTGATGGTGTGGCTTTATTTAAAGGGGTGGGGTCAAGCACCCCACCATCTTTTAATTTCACCAGCCGCCACTGGATCAAGACATTTTTATATTTACTGAATAATGAAAGAATCTATAAGCATAATTTGCAGCATTAAAGTAAAAAGTAGGTTTTAAACATATTTTAATGGGCATGGATTTCTAGATCTCATAATCAGATCAAGCATTGTGTTATCTGGCAAGAGTTTTTGTTACAATCCTTTTAGACTAAAATCAGATGTTTACTAAGTTGACCAGTTTTCCAAGACACCATTTTAAAGGGACATGAAACCGATTTGAAACCCATATGCAAATTTAAATAACTTTCCAATTTACATCTAATATCTAAATTTCTTCATTATTTTGATATCCTTTGTTGAAAATCATATCTAAATATGCTCAGTAGCTGCTGATTGGTGGCTGCACATAGATACCTCATGTCATTGGCTCACCCATGTGCATTGCTATTTCTTCAACAAAGGATATCTAAAGAATGAAGGCGTATCCTAGCCACTGCACATCACTGGTGTGTGTATATATATATATATATATATATATATATATATATATATATATATATATATATATATACATATATATATACATATATACACATATACACACATATACACACACACATACATATATACATACATATACATTATATATATTAAAAATATTGGGCAGAGATATATGTTGAATATCTAAGACAATTGTATTAAACAAGAGCAGCCATATATGTCATATAAAATCACAGGACACAAATCTGCAGGCTTAAACCTAAAAGCACAAGTCCCATTGTACTTAAATGGTCAGTCCCATGAGCATGTGTGAAAATCTTTATCAGTCTTTATCAGGTGTGATTAATAAGGAGGCTTGAAGTGTCCCAATTGCAGAAAGGGACGCAGCAAAAGTCAGCAAGATTCAGTAGATGCGTGCAGGAAAAGACAGGAGCAGCTCCTCTCTAGGCCCTTGAGCACAGCGTGAGGACTGACACCGGTACACTCACCCAGGAAAAGACAGCCAGCAGTAGGAAAAAACATAATTTATGCTTACCTGATAAATTCCTTTCTCCTGTAGTGTGGTCAGTCCACGGGTCATCATTACTTCTGGGATATTAACTCCTCCCCAACAGGAAGTGCAAGAGGATCACCCAGCAGAGCTGCTATATAGCTCCTCCCCTCTACATCACACCCAGTCATTCGACCGAGAACCAACGAGAAAGGAGAAGCCAAAGGGTGCAGTGGTGACTGGAGTATAATTTAAAAATTTAGACCTGCCACAAAAAACAGGGCGGGCCGTGGACTGACCACACTACAGGAGAAAGGAATTTATCAGGTAAGCATAAATTATGTTTTCTCCTGTTAAGTGTGGTCAGTCCACGGGTCATCATTACTTCTGGGATACCAATACCAAAGCTAAAGTACACGGATGACGGGAGTGACAGGCAGGCTCTTTATACGGAAGGAACCACTGCCTGAAGAACCTTTCTCCCAAAAACAGCCTCCGAAGAAGCAAAAGTGTCAAATTTGTAAAATTTGGAAAAAGTATGAAGAGAAGACCAAGTTGCAGCCTTGCAAATCTGTTCAACAGAAGCCTCATTCTTAAAGGCCCAAGTGGAAGCCACAGCTCTAGTAGAATGTCCAGCAGTCTCATAAGCTAAACGTATTATGCTACGAAGCCAAAAAGAGAGAGAGGTAGCAGAAGCTCTTTGACCTCTCCTCTGACCAGAATAAACGACAAACAGGGAAGACGTTTGTCGAAAATCCTTAGTTGCCTGTAGATAAAATTTCAGGGCACGGACTACATCTAGATTGTGTAGGAGACGTTCCTTCTTCGAAGAAGGATTAGGACACAAAGATGGAACAACAATCTCTTGATTGATATTCCTGTTAGTGACCACCTTAGGTAAGAACCCAGGTTTAGTACGCAGAACTACCTTGTCTGAATGAAAAATCAGATAAGGAGAATCACAATGCAAGGCAGATAACTCAGAGACTCTTCGAGCCGAGGAAATAGCCATTAAAAACAGAACTTTCCAAGATAACAATTTGATATCAATGGAATGAAGGGGTTCAAACGGAACACCCTGTAAAACATTAAGAACTAAGTTCAAACTCCATGGTGGAGCAACAGTTTTAAACACAGGCTTAATCCTGGCCAAAGCCTGACAAAAAGCCTGAACGTCTGGAACCTCTGACAGACGTATGTGTAAAAGAATGGACAGAGCTGAAATCTGTCCCTTTAAGGAACTAGCGGATAAACCCTTTTCTAAACCTTCTTGTAGAAAAGACAATATCCCAGGAATCCTAACCTTACTCCATGAGTAACTTTTGGATTCGCACCAATATAAGTATTTACGCCATATTTTATGGTAAATCTTTCTGGTAACAGGCTTCCTAGCCTGTATTAAGGTATCAATTACTGACTCAGAAAAACCATGTTTTGATAAAATCAAGCGTTCAATTTCCAAGCAGTCAGCTTCAGAGAAATTAGATTTTGATGTTTGAAAGGACCCTGGATCAGAAGGTCCTGTCTCAGAGGCAGAGACCAAGGTGGACAGGATGACATGTCCACTAGATCTGCATACCAAGTCCTGCGTGGCCACGCAGGCGCTATTAGAATCACCGATGCTCTCTCCTGTTTGATTCTGGCAATCAATCGAGGAAGCATCGGGAAGGGTGGAAACACATAAGCCATTCCGAAGGTCCAAGGTGCTATCAAGGCATCTATCAGGACCGCTCCCGGATCCCTGGATCTGGACCCGTAACAAGGAAGCTTGGTGTTCTGTCGAGACGCCATGAGATCTATCTCTGGTTTGCCCCAACGTCGAAGTATTTGGGCAAAGACCTCCGGATGAAGTTCCCACTCCCCCGGATGAAAAGTCTGACGACTTAGGAAATTCGCCTCCCAGTTCTCCACTCCCGGGATGTGGATTGCTGACAGGTGGCAAGAGTGAGACTCTGCCCAGCGAATTATCTTTGATACTTCCATCATCGCTAGGGAGCTTCTTGTCCCTCCTTGATGGTTGATGTAAGCTACAGTCGTGATGTTGTCCGACTGAAACCTGATGAACCCCCGAGTTGTTAACTGGGGCCAAGCCAGAAGGGCATTGAGAACTGCTCTCAATTCCAGAATGTTTATTGGCAGGAGACTCTCCTCCTGAGTCCATGATCCCTGAGCCTTCAGAGAATTCCAGACAGCGCCCCAACCTAGTAGGCTGGCGTCTGTTGTTACAATTGTCCAATCTGGCCTGCTGAATGGCATCCCCCTGGACAGATGTGGCCGAGAAAGCCACCATAGAAGAGAATTTCTGGTCTCTTGATCCAGATTCAGAGTAGGGGACAAATCTGAGTAATCCCCATTCCACTGACTTAGCATGCACAATTGCAGCGGTCTGAGATGTAGGCGTGCAAAGGGTACTATGTCCATTGCCGCTACCATTAAGCCGATCACCTCCATGCATTGAGCCACTGACGGGTGTTGAATGGAATGAAGGACACGGCATGCATCTTGAAGCTTTGTTAACCTGTCTTCTGTCAGGTAGATCTTCATTTCTACAGAATCTATAAGAGTCCCCAAGAAGGGAACTCTTGTGAGTGGAAAGAGAGAACTCTTCTTTTCGTTCACCTTCCATCCATGCGACCTTAGAAATGCCAGTACTAACTCTGTATGAGACTTGGCAGTTTGAAAGCTTGAAGCTTGTATCAGAATGTCGTCTAGGTACAGAGCTACCGAAATTCCTCGCGGTCTTAGTACCGCCAGAAGAGCACCCAGAACCTTTGTGAAGATTCTTGGAGCCGTAGCCAATCCGAATGGAAGAGCTACAAACTGGTAATGCCTGTCTAGGAAGGCAAACCTTAGATACCGGTAATGATCTTTGTGAATCGGTATGTGAAGGTAAGCATCCTTTAAATCCACTGTGGTCATGTACTGACCCTTTTGGATCATGGGTAGGATTGTCCGAATAGTTTCCATTTTGAACGATGGAACTCTTAGGAATTTGTTTAGGATCTTTAAATCCAAGATTGGCCTGAAGGTTCCCTCTTTTTTGGGAACCACAAACAGATTTGAGTAAAACCCCTGTCCATGTTCCGACCGCGGAACCGGATGGATCACTCCCATTAGTAAAAGATCTTGTACACAGCGTAGAAACGCCTCTTTCTTTATTTGGTTTGTTGACAACCTTGACAGATGAAATCTCCCTTTTGGGGGAGAGGATTTGAAGTCCAGAAGATATCCCTGAGATATGATCTCTAACGCCCAGGGATCCTGGACATCTCTTACCCAAGCCTGGGCGAAGAGAGAAAGTCTGCCCCCCACTAGATCCGTTCCCGGATCGGGGGCCCTCGATTCATGCTGTCTTAGGGGCAGCAGCAGGTTTTCTGGCCTGCTTGCCCTTGTTCCAGGACTGGTTAGGTCTCCAGCCTTGTCTGTAGCGAGCAACAGCTCCTTCCTGTTTTGGAGCAGAGGAAGTTGATGCTGCTCCTGCCTTGAAATTACGAAAGGAACGAAAATTAGACTGTCTAGCCTTAGGTTTGGCTCTGTCTTGAGGCAGGGCATGGCCTTTACCTCCTGTAATGTCAGCGATAATTTCTTTCAAACCGGGCCCGAATAAGGTCTGCCCTTTGAAAGGTATGTTAAGTAATTTAGATTTAGAAGTAACGTCAGCTGACCAGGATTTTAGCCACAGTGCTCTGCGTGCCTGAATGGCGAATCCGGAATTCTTAGCCGTAAGTTTTGTTAAATGTACTACGGCATCTGAAACAAATGAATTAGCTAGCTTAAGTGTTTTAAGCTTGCTTGAAATCTCATCTATAGTTATTGAGTCAAGAGTCTCTTCCAGGGACTCGGACCAAAAAGCGGCCGCGGCCGAGACAGACTCAATACATGCAAGGGGTTGCAATATAAAACCTTGTTGAACAAACATTTTCTTAAGGTAACCCTCTAATTTTTTATCCATTGGATCTGAAAAGGCACAGCTATCCTCCACCGGGATAGTGGTACGCTTAGCCAGAGTAGAAACCGCTCCCTCCACCTTAGGGACCGTCTGCCATAAGTCCCGTGTGGTGGCGTCTATTGGAAACATTTTTCTAAACACAGGAGGGGGGGAAAGGGTACACCGGGCCTATCCCACTCCTTAGTAATTATCTCTGTAAGCCTCTTAGGTATAGGAAATACGTCAGTACTCGCCGGTACTGCATAGTATCTATCCAGCCTACATAATTTCTCTGGGATTGCAACGGTGTTACAATCATTCAGAGCTGCTAATACCTCCCCTAACAGTACACAGAGGTTTTCGAGCTTAAACTTAAAATTAGAAATGTCTGAATCCATTCTATTGGGATCAGAACCGTCACCTGCAGATTGAAGCTCTCCGTCCTCATGTTCTGCATACTGTGACGCAGTATCAGACATGGCCCTATTATTAACAGCGCACTCTGTTCTCACCCCAGAGTGATCACGCTTACCTCTAAGTTCTGGTAATTTAGACAAAACTTCAGTCATAACATTAGCCATATCCTGTAATGTGATTTGTAATGGCCGCCCTGATGTACTCGGCGCTACAATATCACGCACCTCCCGAGCGGGAGATGCAGGTACTGACACGTGAGGCGAGTTAGTCGGCATAACTCTCCCCTCGTTGTTTGGTGAATGATGTTCAATTTGTACAGATTGACTTTTATTTAAAGTAGCATCAATGCAATTAGTACATAAATTTCTATTGGGCTCCACTTTGGCTTTAGCACATATAGCAAAGAGATATTCCTCTGAATCAGACATGTTTAACACACTAGCAATTAAACTAGCAACTTGGAAATACTTTTCAAAGCTATTTACAAATAATATGAAAAACGTACTGTGCCTTTAAGAAGCACAGAAAAAAAGTTATGACAGTTTAGTAATAATAAACCGGAGAAACTATAACATCAAATTCTTTCCGGTAAAACACAATTTTAGCAAAGGATTGCCCCCATTAGCAATGGATAACTAACCCTGAATAGCAGAAAAAAATGTACAGAATATAAACGTTTTTTATCACAGTCAAAAGCACAATCTCACAGGTCTGCTGTGAGTGATTACCTCCCTCAAACTAACTTTTGAAGACCCCTGAGCTCTGTAGAGACGAACCGGATCATGCAGGGAAGAGAACAGACTTGTGACTGAATTTTCTGATGCGTAGCAAAAGCGCCAAAATAGGCCCCTCCCCCTCACACACAACAGTGAGGGAGATCAGTAAACTGTCTTAAATTAAATAAAACGACCGCCAAGTGGAAAAAAACAGTGTCCAAAACAATTTTTCACCCAGTACCTCAGATAATTAAACGATTTTAACATGCCAGCAAAAACGTTTAACATCAAATAAATGAAAAGTCATTAGAAAGCCTGTTGCTAGTCGTTCCCACTGCAAGTTAGGCTAAAGTCTTATGCATACAGTATTATCCCAGTGAAGTGCCATTCCCCAGAATACTGAAGTGTAAATATACATACATGACAGCCTGATACCAGTTGCTACTACTGCATTTAAGGCTGAGCTTACATTATATCGGTATGGCAGTATTTTCTCAGTCAATTCCATTCTCAGAAAATAATATGCTGCTACATACCTCTTTGCAGGTTAACCTGCCCGCTGTCCCCTGATCTGAAGTTTACCTCACTCCTCAGATGGCCGAGAACAGCAAGATGATCTTAACTACGCCGGCTAAAATCATCCAAAAACTCAGGTAGATTCTTCTTCAAATTCTACCTGAGAAGGAACAACACACTCCGGTGCTGTTTTAAAATAACAAACTTTTGATTGAAGGTATAAAACTAAGTATAATCACCACAGTCCTCTCACACATCCTATCTATTAGTTGGGTGCAAGAGAATGACTGGGTGTGACGTAGAGGGGAGGAGCTATATAGCAGCTCTGCTGGGTGATCCTCTTGCACTTCCTGTTGGGGAGGAGTTAATATCCCAGAAGTAATGATGACCCGTGGACTGACCACACTTAACAGGAGAAAGTAGAGGCTCCTATCTCCCCCGGATCATGCCGTCTCGGCGTTCACATCTGAGAGCGGATCACTTCCGGTATCATGTGACTGCTGTGTTGCACGTCACATGGTCTCCTGCCAACCAATCGGTAGCCTTGTAGAGCCGTAGCTAAGACCTTGATGCAGCCAGGGACTCCCATGTCACAGCACGATACTTCCAGCTGTAGGCATCTCCTCACTTAGATAGCGGCAATGATGGTGGCAAATGTAGGTGAATCCTGAACAGCACAACTGCATATATGCTGACTGAAAGCTGCATCTTAGATACCCCAATAGGTATAATGCGATTGAGCCCGGGATGATATCAAAGGTAGAACCTGCTGATAAATGGTGGACACCCCACAGTCCACCAGGTATAAATTTCACATATATACATATATATACATATATATATATATATATATATATATATATACACACACATACACATATATTATATCAGGGGGTCACCACCAGAGCCGGATAGTGAAAAAGAGGGGGAGGCCCCACATTCGCAGGGGAGGGTGGAGTGAGAAAACCACCTCTCCCACCCAGGTAACACCTAACCCTGGTGACACAGAGGACCTGGTGGTTAACATTAGTAATCGGGTCCTATCTACACCTGAATTGAATGTGTTGAATAGAGGTTTCAGCTTCGTTCCATCTCGTAGAGGAGATGAATTTAAGGTTTTTATTGATTGTCAGAAATTTCAGAGATCATTGCGATTAAAAGAATACTTTAATGACGCTCCTAATAGGGACGAACTTCAACCCTTTAAGACCAAGAGTGTATTTGATCCCCAAAGCAATAACCCAAATATAAAAACCTTTATGAGGTTGATCTCTAAAGAAATAAGGGAACAAAAAAACAATATGTTTCGGTACAATTTGACAGAATCAGAGAGGAATACCATCAGGTCACTCTCAAAAGGATCCAGACATTGTAATAAGGACGGTGGATAAAGTCGGGGCTGTGGTAGTCCTCAATTATATTGACTACAGCAATGAGATTAAACAACAATTGAGCGATCTGTGTACCTACCAACCTTTGAGTAGAGACCCTACACACGAGTTTCAGTCCATTATTGAACAGACAGTCCAGAAGGGCATTAATGAGGCCTGGATTGATGCAGAGATTTCCAAGTTGCTGCTGATTGAACACATAGCGTGTCCAATTTTATACACATTGCCAAAAATTCATAAGGATCCCAGAAGGCCCAATGGAAAACCGATAGTCTCTGCCAGAAATTCTATTACTTCAAGATTAGCAATGTTTGTTGATTACTATTTACAGCCACGTGCAAGAAACATGAAGTCTTATCTGAGGGACTCATCACATCTTATTGAAGATTTGAAAAGTATCTATGCAAGAACCCTACATCTTAGTAAGCGCTGATGTAAACAGTCTCTATACTATTATTCCGCATGAAACAGGGAAATTCTGTGTCACTGAAGCCCTTGATAGGTATCCATACATTGGTCCTCCAAGGGACTGATACAGTTATTGGATCCGAGTCTTCGGCTGAATTATTTCCGTTTTGAGGGTAAATTCTATCAGCAAATCTCTGGCACTGCCATGGGATAGAACATGGCACCCTCACTGGCTAACCTCTACATGGAACACTATGAAACCACCATTATGCAGATTTACAACAAGCCAGAAGTACTCTTTACAGAAGATATATTGACGACCTCCTTATCATCTGGAGGGGGGTCACCAATAGAGCTTGAGGATTGGTTTGTGCAGTTACATGCCCTGGATAATCCTGTGAAATTCAAAATAACATCCAGTTTAACATCAATTGAATTCTTGTATCCGAGGATCTCCAAATTGGAGAATGTACGATTGGGGACATCAGTTTTTAGGAAACCCACAGACAGGAATTCGATACTGCACACTACTAGCAGTCACCCACCAGCTTTATTGAAAGCAATCCCTAAAGCTCAGTTATGACGGATTATTCACAATAATAGTGAAATCCAAGTGAGGAACAAAGAACTTTCCGATATGGAACAGAGGTTTATATGGAGAGGATATAACCCACGTCTGATCAAACAAAGCAGGTCTTCGGCAGAGTCTGGCAACATACCATCAAGCTCTACAAAAACAGAATTTATGTTTACCTGATAAATTTCTTTCTCCAACGGTGTGTCCGGTCCACGGCGTCATCCTTACTTGTGGGATATTCTCTTCCCCAACAGGAAATGGCAAAGAGCCCAGCAAAGCTGGTCACATGATCCCTCCTAGGCTCCGCCTACCCCAGTCATTCGACCGACGTTAAGGAGGAATATTTGCATAGGAGAAACCATATGGTACCGTGGTGACTGTAGTTAAAGAAAATAAAATATCAGACCTGATTAAAAAAACCAGGGCGGGCCGTGGACCGGACACACCGTTGGAGAAAGAAATTTATCAGGTAAACATAAATTCTGTTTTCTCCAACATAGGTGTGTCCGGTCCACGGCGTCATCCTTACTTGTGGGAACCAATACCAAAGCTTTAGGACACGGATGAAGGGAGGGAGCAAATCAGGTCACCTAAATGGAAGGCACCACGGCTTGCAAAACCTTTCTCCCAAAAATAGCCTCAGAAGAAGCAAAAGTATCAAACTTGTAAAATTTGGTAAAAGTGTGCAGTGAAGACCAAGTCGCTGCCCTACATATCTGATCAACAGAAGCCTCGTTCTTGAAGGCCCATGTGGAAGCCACAGCCCTAGTGGAATGAGCTGTGATTCTTTCGGGAGGCTGCCGTCCGGCAGTCTCGTAAGCCAATCTGATGATGCTTTTAATCCAAAAAGAGAGAGAGGTAGAAGTTGCTTTTTGACCTCTCCTTTTACCTGAATAAACAACAAACAAGGAAGATGTTTGTCTAAAATCCTTTGTAGCATCTAAATAGAATTTTAGAGCGCGAACAACATCCAAATTGTGCAACAAACGTTCCTTCTTTGAAACTGGCTTTGGACACAGAGAAGGTACGATAATCTCCTGGTTAATGTTTTTGTTAGAAACAACTTTTGGAAGAAAACCAGGTTTAGTACGTAAAACCACCTTATCTGCATGGAACACCAGATAAGGAGGAGAACACTGCAGAGCAGATAATTCTGAGACTCTTCTAGCAGAAGAAATCGCAACTAAAAACAAAACTTTCCAAGATAATAACTTAATATCAACGGAATGTAAGGGTTCAAACGGAACCCCCTGAAGAACTGAAAGAACTAAATTGAGACTCCAAGGAGGAGTCAAAGGTTTGTAAACAGGCTTGATTCTAACCAGAGCCTGAACAAAGGCTTGAACATCTGGCACAGCTGCCAGCTTTTTGTGAAGTAATACCGACAAGGCAGAAATCTGTCCCTTCAGGGAACTAGCAGATAATCCTTTGTCCAATCCTTCTTGAAGGAAGGATAGAATCCTAGGAATCTTAACCTTGTCCCAAGGGAATCCTTTAGATTCACACCAACAGATATATTTTTTCCAAATTTTGTGGTAAATCTTTCTAGTCACAGGCTTTCTGGCCTGAACAAGAGTATCGATAACAGAATCTGAGAATCCTCGCTTCGATAAAATCAAGCGTTCAATCTCCAAGCAGTCAGCTGGAGTGAAACCAGATTCGGATGTTCGAACGGACCCTGAACAAGAAGGTCTCGTCTCAAAGGTAGCTTCCAAGGTGGAGCCGATGACATATTCACCAGATCTGCATACCAAGTCCTGCGTGGCCACGCAGGAGCTATCAAGATCACCGACGCCCTCTCCTGCTTGATCCTGGCTATCAGCCTGGGGATGAGAGGAAATGGCGGGAACACATAAGCTAGTTTGAAGGTCCAAGGTGCTACTAGTGCATCCACTAGAGCCGCCTTGGGATCCCTGGATCTGGCCCCGTAGCAAGGAACTTTGAAGTTCTGACGAGAGGCCATCAGATCCATGTCTGGAATGCCCCACAGGTGAGTGACTTGGGCAAAGATTTCCGGATGGAGTTCCCACTCCCCCGGATGCAATGTCTGCCGACTCAGAAAATCCGCTTCCCAATTTTCCACTCCTGGGATGTGGATAGCAGACAGGTGGCAGGAGTGAGACTCCGCCCAAAGAATAATTTTGGTTACTTCTTCCATCGCTAGGGAACTTCTTGTTCCCCCCTGATGGTTGATGTACGCAACAGTCGTCATGTTGTCTGATTGAAACCGTATGAACCTGGTCCTCGCAAGCTGGGGCCAGGCCTGGAGAGCATTGAGTATCGCTCTCAGTTCCAGAATATTTATCGGTAGAAGAGATTCTTCCCGAGACCAAAGACCCTGAGCTTTCAGGGATCCCCAGACCGCGCCCCAGCCTATCAGACTGGCGTCGGTCGTGACAATGACCCACTCTGGTCTGTGGAACATCATCCCTTGAGACAGATTGTCCAGGGACAGCCACCAACGGAGTGAGTCTCTGGTCCTCTGATTTACTTGTATCTTCGGAGACAAGTCTGTATAGTCCCCATTCCACTGACTGAGCATGCACAGTTGTAATGGTCTTAGATGAATGCGCGCAAAAGGAACTATGTCCATCGCCGCCACCATCAAACCGATCACTTCCATGCACTGAGCTATGGAAGGAAGAGGAACGGAATGAAGTATCCGACAAGAGTCCAGAAGCTTTGTTTTTCTGGCCTCTGTTAGAAAGATCCTCATTTCTAAGGAGTCTATAATTGTTCCCAAGAAGGGAACCCTTGTTGACGGGGATAGAGAACTCTTTTCCACGTTCACTTTCCAGCCGTGAGATCTGAGAAAGGCCAGGACAATGTCCGTGTGAGCCTTTGCTTGAGGAAGGGACGACGCTTGAATCAGAATGTCGTCCAGGTAAGGTACTACTGCAATGCCCCTTGGTCTTAGCACCGCTAGAAGGGACCCTAGTACCTTTGTGAAAATCCTTGGAGCAGTGGCTAATCCGAAAGGAAGCGCCACGAACTGGTAATGTTTGTCCAGGAATGCAAACCTTAGGAACCGATGATGTTCCTTGTGGATAGGAATATGTAGATACGCATCCTTTAAATCCACCGTGGTCATGAATTGACCTTCCTGGATGGAAGGAAGGATAGTTCGAATGGTTTCCATCTTGAACGATGGGACCTTGAGAAATTTGTTTAAGATCTTGAGATCTAGGATTGGTCTGAACGTTCCCTCTTTTTTGGGAACTATGAACAGATTGGAGTAGAACCCCATCCCTTGTTCTCTTAATGGAACAGGATGAATCACTCCCATTTTTAACAGGTCTTCTACACAATGTAAGAACGCCTGTCTTTTTATGTGGTCTGAAGACAACTGCGACCTGTGGAACCTCCCCCTTGGGGGAAGTCCCTTGAATTCCAGAAGATAACCCTGGGAGACTATTTCTAGCGCCCAAGGATCCAGAACATCTCTTGCCCAAGCCTGAGCGAAGAGAGAGAGTCTGCCCCCCACCAGATCCGGTCCCGGATCGGGGGCCAATATTTCATGCTGTCTTGGTAGCAGTGGCAGGTTTCTTGGCCTGCTTTCCCTTGTTCCAGCCTTGCATTGGTCTCCAAGCTGGCTTGGCCTGAGAAGTATTACCCTCTTGCTTAGAGGACGTAGCACCTTGGGCTGGTCCGTTTTTACGAAAGGGACGAAAATTAGGTCTATTTTTTGCCTTGAAAGGCCGATCCTGAGGAAGGGCGTGGCCCTTACCCCCAGTGATATCAGAGATAATCTCTTTCAAGTCAGGACCAAACAACGTTTTCCCCTTGAAAGGAATGTTTAGTAGCTTGTTCTTGGAAGACGCATCAGCCGACCAAGATTTCAACCAAAGCGCTCTGCGCGCCACAATAGCAAACCCAGAGTTCTTAGCCGCTAACTTAGCCAATTGCAAAGAGGCGTCTAGAGTGAAAGAATTAGCCAATTTGAGAGCATTGATTCTGTCCATAATCTCCTCATAAGGAGGAGAGTCACTATCGAGCACCTTAAGCAGTTCATCAAACCAGAAATATGCGGCAGTAGTGACAGGGACAATGCATGAAATGGGTTGTAGAAGGTAACCCTGCTGAACAAACATCTTTTTAAGCAAACCTTCTAATTTTTTATCCATAGGATCTTTGAAAGCACAACTATCCTCTATTGGAATAGTGGTGCGTTTGTTTAAAGTAGAAACCGCTCCCTCGACCTTGGGGACTGACTGCCATAAGTCCTTTCTGGGGTCGACCATAGGAAACAATTTTTTAAATATGGGGGGAGGGACGAAAGGAATACCGGGCCTTACCCATTCTTTATTAACAATGTCCGCCACCCGCTTGGGTATAGGAAAAGCTTCTGGGAGCCCCGGCACCTCTAGGAACTTGTCCATTTTACATAGTTTCTCTGGGATGACTAAATTTTCACAATCATCCAGAGTGGATAATACCTCCTTAAGCAAAATGCGGAGATGTTCCAATTTAAATTTAAATGTAATCACATCAGATTCAGCCTGCTGAGAAATGTTCCCCAAATCAGTAATTTCTCCCTCAGACAAAACCTCCCTGGCCCCCTCAGATTGGGTTAGGGGCCCTTCAGAGATATTAATATCAGCGTCGTCATGCTCTTCAGTAACTAAAACAGAGCAGCCACGCTTACGCTGACAAGGGTTCATTTTGGCTAAAATGTTTTTGACAGAATTATCCATTACAGCCGTTAATTGTTGCATAGTAAGGAGTATTGGCGCGCTAGATGTACTAGGGGCCTCCTGAGTGGGCAAGACTCGTGTAGACGAAGGAGGGAATGATGCAGTACCATGCTTACTCCCCTCACTTGAGGAATCATCTTGGGCATCATTGTCATTATCACATAAATCACATTTATTTAAATGAATAGGAATTCTGGCTTCCCCACATTCAGAACACAGTCTATCTGGTAGTTCAGACATGTTAAACAGGCATAAACTTGATCAGAAAGTACAAAAAACGTTTTAAAATAAAACCGTTACTGTCACTTTAAATTTTAAACTGAACACACTTTATTACTGCAATTGCGAAAAAACATGAAGGAATTGTTCAAAATTCACCAAATTTTCACCACAGCGTCTTAAAGCCTTGAAAATATTGCACACCAATTTTGGAAGCTTTAACCCTTAAAATAACGGAACCGGAGCCGTTTTAAGCTTTAAACCCCTTTACAGTCCCTGGTATCTGCTTTGCTGAGACCCAACCAAACCCAAAGGGGAATACGATACCAAATGACGCCTTCAGAAGTCTTTTATAAGTATCAGAGCTCCTCTCACATGCGACTGCATGCCATGCCTCTCAAAAACAAGTGCGCAACACCGGCGCGAAAATGAGACTCTGCCTATGCTTGGGGAAAGCCCCTAAAGAATAAGGTGTCTAAAACAGTGCCTGCCGATATTATTATATCAAAATACCCAGATAAAATGATTCCTCAAGGCTAAATATGTGTTAATAATCAATCGATTTAGCCCAGAAAAAGTCTACAGTTTAAATAAGCCCTTGTGAAGCCCTTATTTACAATCGTAATAAACATGGCTTACCGGATCCCATAGGGAAAATGACAGCTTCCAGCATTACATCGTCTTGTTAGAATGTGTCATACCTCAAGCAGCAAGAGACTGCAAACTGTTCCCCCAACTGAAGTTAATTGCTCTCAACAGTCCTGTGTGGAACAGCCATGGATTTTAGTTACGGTTGCTAAAATCATTTTCCTCATACAAACAGAATTCTTCATCTCTTTTCTGTTTCTGAGTAAATAGTACGTACCAGCACTATTTGAAAATAACAAACTCTTGATTGAATAATGAAAAACTACAGTTAAACACTAAAAAACTCTAAGCCATCTCCGTGGAGATGTTGCCTGTACAACGGCAAAGAGAATGACTGGGGTAGGCGGAGCCTAGGAGGGATCATGTGACCAGCTTTGCTGGGCTCTTTGCCATTTCCTGTTGGGGAAGAGAATATCCCACAAGTAAGGATGACGCCGTGGACCGGACACACCTATGTTGGAGAAATTAGAGAAGTTATTACGCATGACTTTCACCACCACATACAGTCCTATAACGAGAGCACTTGGCCAGACACTCAGAGAACATTTGCATATAGTGCAAAGTGATCCAGCGCTGCCATTTAATAAATGGAACACTCCAAGAGTGGGCTTCAAACGAGATAGAAATTTAAAAGGATTCACTAATGATCACTGACCCTTGTTAAAGCTACCAAAAAGATACCTGGTTGCACCAGAGAAAGAAGCATGGATGCTATAGATGTACGGGCTGCACCACTTGCAGCGCCATGATCCAGGGATCCTTATTCGGACATCCGTATCAACAACAACAACAAAAAAAAAATGATATCAGATTAGGCATGTCCTTACCTGTACTACTACTTTTGTAGTATATATGTTGAACTGCAGCTTTGGCAGATTCTATGTGGGAAAGACCACTGACGATGCCAGGGCACGTCTGGCCAACCACAGGTCTGCGATTAGGAGTGCCCTAAAGAAAAAGGTACTAGTGACCAACCAGTGGCCAGGTATTTTCTGGAACAGGGCCATGGGGTCCAAGACCTTTGGTTCACCCTTATCAGCCATGTTCCCCCACTGAGATGAGGCAGCGATATAAAGAAGCTTCTTTTGCAGGTTGAGGCGAAGTGGATCTATCGCCTGAATACTTTACAACCCCATGGCTTGAATACTATGTTTGACTGGCACTGTTTCTTATGAACTGTCCTTGAGAGTCCACCCCTTGTGTTTTGATACTTATTTAGGAGAGTCCATGTTTCCATGAGTCCCTGGTCATGGTTAATTTTTTAATGTCTCATCAAAGACTATATATTGAGCCTGTATTTAAGATAGGTATGCCCATTTATTTGCATTTATTTGTAGCTTAACCTTTGGGATGTTTTTGGCCTATTTAAGTACTTTGGCCTCACATCCTTAGCCTTTGGTGATTCTCCCTAGTATATATTTAAGTGGGTTTTTGTGTATACAGTTATAATGGGCCCCTAATATTATCCTAAGATTCACTCTATTTTATAGTCCGGTGCCACTTGTGGATCTCTACCAATATCCCCCTGAATGTATTAGGATCAGACGCATGGTATATCACATGATTCAAGTATTTTTAGTCATACAGACGTTCACCTGTCCGTGCCACATAAGTTTGTATATATTATCCTATGACTACGGCCACGGTTGATGGCTATTGGTTGGTTTGGTCTATGGATTGTACTATGCTCTTGATCCATATAGTGCTTATGGGAGATCGACTAGTGGCTATTAAGTAGCTAATAGATTAGGCACCTCGATGTTTAATATATGGGTATTATTGTCATACTATCTTATAGCTTATTTACCTTTCTGTATGGGTTAGCCGCTGAATAATTATGATCTATAGCTCTCTCGTTTTGTTGTTATCCCTATGACAACCTGATAGCCGCATGGTAATTGGATGTTGCCCACAATGTGACGTACCAGGTTACAGCGTGTTAGTTCCGGTATTAGAAATGAGCGGAATCGTTCCGTGGGCTACCAGATTGTCAGTTGGAGATCTGTTATAATCTAAAGGGGTAAGTTGTGCTTTGGGTTGATGCACTATATAGTTTGATGTTCTGTCCCCAATTCATCATGTCATACCTAAGATCACTACTCTGTTACATTGCTCTGTATTTGTGTGAGGCTTGCATTTTCTCTTTTCATGTGTGTAATCCTTGTTTTTTCGTTTCTCTTTCTTAAAGATTATGTGTCACTTTCACTCTGAGCATTATATACTCAGACAATCTATTTAATAGCACTATGTTTACTTTTGTGACCTAGTGGTTACCTTGACAACAGTAGTTGGTGGGTTTTTTTGGCTAATTAGGGGGGGTGGGGTTTATTTTGGGTTTGGTTATAAAAGTTTGTATCACTTGTGTCTGAGGAAGGGGATACATTATCCCCGAAATGTTACACGGTCACAGTAAATTTGAGTTTTCAAAATCCAGTGAGTGCAAGTTTTTTTCTTTTGCTAATATATATATATATATATATACACACACACACACATACATATATATATATATACACACACACACACACTGTACCTCCCTTCTTAGTAGTTCCCTTTTTTTTTTTTTTAATATAAAAACACCCACCCCCCCAAGAACAACATCTTGTAGGCTACTATATTTTATATATTTTTTTTCCCCTCCTTGAAAGTTTGACTTCTTGTAGATAATCAAAAATAAGTATGTACTTTGTTTAAAATTATTGTATACCTCTTTATTCGCTCCTATAAAGTCTGATTTAGCAGTCCCTGTAGGATACCAGTGAGCTGACGTCTGTTTTTTCTATGGCTGTTTGATAAAACTAGACAAGATGGAACAAGATTACTAGAGCAGGAAATGCCACTTTGTTATGATATCGTTCACCCCACCCCAGGTTTAGCTATGTAATACAAATCTTTAAAAAAAAATAAAAAAATATATAGCATTTTTATCCGGTTTGGCACATCTGATTAAAAATCAGATTAACTCACTGCTCCTGTATCATTTGGTTACAAAACTAGAAGCAGGTATTGACAACGTTTACAGTGCCAGAGTGGTAAATGGGGTCAGGCCTGATTGATACAACCACCCAATAGCCCTTTGCAAGCAACCAAGGGGCACCAGGATCAGTGTGCCTCATCACCCTCCGGTAAGTACACAATTGTTCTAGTTCATCCAGGGGTTAAAGGGAGAGTTTGCACCAATTTTCAAATAACTGCATGTTATAGACACTACTATCAAGAATAAGATGCACAGATACGGATATAAAAATCCAGTATAAAACTGTTTAAAAACTTACGTAGAAGCTCTCAGCTTAGCTCTGTTAAAAAGGTAGACAGTAAGCCCACTGCAAGTGGGAAATAAGACACTCCCCCCTCCTTTTGCATGTGAAAAGACCCTTTACACAACCAGGAGCAAGCTGGAGTAGGTATCTTTCGGTATTCTCCTAAAACTTTGGGGCTTGGTTAGGAGTCTGAAAATCAGAGCAATGTTATTTAAAAATAAGCAAAACTACACATTTAAAAAAAAAAAAAATGTATGGGCTATGTAAATAGATCATCTACAAAACATTTATGCAAAGGAAAAAAAATGAGTGTATAATGTCCCTTTAAATCATTTCATAAGGCTACTTATATGAATAATTTCACAAATATTTATGTGAATACAACAGTATGCCATTTACAACAGTATGCCATTTAGTTGACTGACAAGTCTTTTTTTTTATCAAAATGTATTACAGGGAGCAGTATAAACATTTTTGCAGTACTGAAAAAATAGATTTAATGTCCCTTTAAAGTATTACTTCACAGTTTGGATTTGGGGATAAATTTATCGGGGCGGTTAAAAATATATACTCTAACCCAAGTGCCACAATCAGAGCGGCGGGATACCAATCTAGGCCGATACAAATTCTAAATGGTACGCGCCAGGGATGCCCCCTTTCACCACTTTTATTCGCGCTATGCGTGGAACCACTGGCAGCATGCATCCGAAATTCACAATGTATCCATGGTGTTAAACTGAACATAGGGGAATTTAAACTATCACTATTTGCGGATGACATCCTGCTAACACTTTCCAAACCCATGCTTTCTCTACCCAATCTCTATAAGATATTAGACGATTTCTCTCGGATTTCTGGCTTCAAAATAAATTCTGATAAATGTGAGGCTCTCCCCCTTTTTTTACCAGCTCAAACTCGGAAACTAATAGAAACTAATTTTGATTTTAAATGGGCCAAGCACTCTATTAAATATTTGGGAATATATATCACCGACACCCTAGACGCATTATATAAAGCTAACTACTCACCGATCATCAAAAATATAAGATCTGACCTGAACAAATGGAAAAAAGGATGTTTCTCGTGGGTGGGAAGACAAGTAGCAATAAAAATGAATGTTCTACCCCGACTATTATACCTGTTTAGGGCCCTTCCTATCAAAATACCACTAAAAGACTTAGAAGACCTACAGTCTGAGTTCCTCAGATTTATCCGAGGCCACAAAACAACTAGAATACCTGCTAACATTTTAAATTTGCATAAGCAACTAGGGGGAATAGGGGTTCCCAACCTACGTGACTATTACCAGGCCGCTAGATTAGCGCAAAATACACTACTAGGGAAAGACTGTCGCAACTTAACGTGGCCAAATATTGAAGCAGAGATAGGTGGATATAGTAACCCGGGAGACATTCTTTGGACCCCCCCAAATGCCAAACTTCAACCTCTATCCAAACTTAAAACAACAGAATACACTAAAACAATTTGGAGAACACTGACTAAATCACTGAGACTAATTCCACCACATTCAACCGTAATACCACTGGGTCTGTTGCTACCGCTAGAATTTCGAAAACAGCTGTCAAAATGGGAAAACAAAGGCCTATATAGGGTGGCGGACTTCTTAGACAAGGGGAAAATACTAACCTACCTACAATTAAGAGACAAAATTAAACCCGATATACTGCAATGGTTCTTGTACCACCAAATATCACACTCGATACATAAATATAGGCAAAATTCTCCCCATATCCCATACACCATCCTAGAGCAAATCATACTATCACCAGGCAGAAGCAAAAAAATGATCTCAAACTTATACCTAGCTATTCAAAAAACGAAAAACCTTAAAAAACAAAAACTACACATTACCTGGGAACAGGATCTAGATATAACATATAATGAAGAGGAATGGGAACAAATATTCTATTCACTGGGCAAAAGCCTAATAGGAGCTGACCTAGTTGAAAACGCAATAAAAACGGCTTACAGATGGTACCTCACACCATTAAAAACTTCACATTTCACCCCACAGAATAATAGAATGTGTTATCGAGGTTGTTTAGGGTTAGGCACTTACTTGCATATGTGGTGGGAATGCCCGAAGATTAGACCTATATGGGATAAACTAGAACAGCTGATCAAAAATACACTAGATGACACATTCACACTCTCAGCCGCCAAGGCTTTACTTCACATTCCAATAGATTCATTTAACTCGGCTACTAACAGATGGATTAATATAATATGCACAGCCACTAGATTATGCATAGCCAGGAGGTGGAGAGAAGGTGCTTTGGAATGGAGTGAAATACTTGACAAAATAGAGAATATATACACTATCTCTGAATCAGCAGCTTGGTTACAGGGTACCTCCGTAAGCTTTCAAAATATCTGGATACACTGGATAATAAAAAATCATTAATAGAGGGGAATGTCTGAACTATTTCTACAGAAGTTTTTTTCCTTTTTTTTTTTTTTATCTATACTAAGAGAAACATACTCTAACAGCTACCAAAAAGACGACTCTGCATGACGAAAAAAAAAGTTTTTAGTTAGAAGTTAGGCCAAGTTAAATGGTCTTAAGGGAGGGGAGTTGGGGGGGGGTGGGTGGGAGGGTTAGTTCTTCATTTATTAGTGGGCTTAAAAGACAACCCAAGGGTTGTTATTCTTAACACAATAGGGATACAGTATATTCTGCAGAGACAAGTTGTATCATTGTACTCAAATGATTAATATCACACCCTATTGTATTGATACATATTGTGAATGTATTGCATTTTTTTTTTGTTGTGATCCCTCAATAAAAATTATTTCAACTAAAGTATTACTTCAATGTCACTTTAAAAGAGTTTGAGTATCTGTGTTTGCCCTAAAGAGACAGTAAATACATAATTTATAGTACGTTGGAGTAAGAAATAGAAAATGACTATGTAGGTTTTTTTAATATTTTTTTTCTCTTTCTTTTAAAGCACAACTATAAAAAAATCCAAAAGATGTATAGCTGCTGTATTCAGTCTTGTAGGAGACCTTCAATTAAAGTTTTATAGGAGATCTCAAACTTCGGCCACTGTTCCCCTAATCAATTATGAATCACACAAGAGAGCTATTTTTAGAAAACGTGAAAGAGGAGTCTCTGGTATGAGGCGAATAGGAGGTAACAGTGAATTGCACATGTTTACCAGTAAAGATTAGTAGGCAAGGTGCTCTATGACCAACCAATTACTGGTTATTAAAAACTTGCTACCTGACAAACATAAACCAGTATGTATTAAACAGCTTATGTCTTATTTGTGCAGACAACTTAAACAAATATGTTGATGAGTTTAAATACATTTCTTTTTGTATCGTGTTGACACCAATGGCACAAGATGGTGAAAACAAATATCACTGCTTCTGCCTTATGAAGGTATACATTCAAGGGATATAAAACAGTCTGTTTCAGTGTTGCAACAAAACAAAAACCCACTAAGACGTGGGTTATACTTAATGAATTAATGCTTATTGCAATGATGTCTATTTTAAAATAAATTTTACCTTTAATTCCTTTTTTAAAACTTTATTTGTGCAATTACTTCCTTTCCTTTGACTTCTTGTAGAGGACCCCAGCCATTCAATGAGGCTGGGGTCCTCTACAAGAAGGCAAAGGAATACTTTTTTCCTTTGAAGTGTTGCTAGGAGACATCATAAAATAGCTTCTGTAAGTTTATTGCCCATGATCAGTAGAGGACTTTTGCTGCAAAAATTGTGACATTAGAACTTTTGGTTTTGTAAAGTCTGCTTGCTTATCTAGCTGTAGGCACCAAAAGTTGCTAGTTTTAGAATACAACAAAAAAAGCTGTTTTTTTTTATTCAAAATCTATATATTTGTATGCTTACTTTAATATTATTATCATTATCTATTTGTATAGCGCCGCCAAATTCCGTAGAAGCAGTAAATATATACTGAAGATAAAGAGTGAGGAAAATCTCTATAGTTTGCTAGTCAGGGGGGGATTCATCCAGTGGAATTTCTTTCTTTTCTGGGGCTAGTAGACATTTTCAGCCATAAGTATATAAGAGATAGAGATTATAACAGAATTTATGTTTACCTGATAAATTTCTTTCTCCTACGGTGTATCCGGTCCACGGCTTCATCCTTACTTGTGGGATATTCTCAATCCCTACAGGAAGTGGCAAAGAGAGCACACAGCAGAGCTGTCCATATAGCTCCCCTCAGGCTCCGCCCCCCCAGTCATTCGACCGACGGTTAGGAGAAAAAGGAGAACCATAGGGTGCAGTGGTGACTGTAGTTCAGAAAAATAAATTTAAACCTGACTAAAATGCCAGGGTGGGCCGTGGACCGGATACACCGTAGGAGAAAGAAATTTATCAGGTAAACATAAATTCTGTTTTCTCCTACATTGGTGTATCCAGTCCACGGCTTCATCCTTACTTGTGGGAACCAATACCAAAGCTTTAGGACACGGATGAAGGGAGGGAACAAGTCAGGTAACCTAAACGGAAGGCACCACTGCTTGTAAAACCTTTCTCCCAAAAATAGCCTCCGAAGAAGGAAAAGTATCGAATTTGTAAAATTTGGCAAATGTATGCAGAGAAGACCAAGTCGCTGCCTTACAGATCTGTTCAACAGAAGCCTCATTCTTGAAAGCCCATGTGGAAGCCACAGCTCTAGTAGAGTGAGCTGTAATTCGTTCAGGGGGCTGCCTTACAGCAGTCTCATAAGCCAACCGGATGATGCTTTTCAGCCAGAAGGACAGAGAGGTCGCAGTTACCTTTTGACCTCTCCTCTTGCCAGAATAGACGACAAACAAGAACGATGTTTGTCTGAAGTCTTTAGTTGCTTTTAAATAGAAAATACGTAAAACAACCTTATCTGCATGGAACACCAGGTAAGGTGAATTACACTGCAAAGCAGACAATTCAGAAACTCTTCTAGCAGAAGAAATAGCTACCAAAAACAAAACTTTCCAAGATAGTAACTTGATATCTATGGAATGTAGAGGTTCAAACGGAACCCCTTGAAGAACTGAAAGAACTAAATTTAGACTCCATGGAGGAGCCACAGGTCTATAGACAGGCTTGATTCTGATTAAAGCCTGTACAAACGCCTGAACATCTGGCATTGCTGCCAGACGCTTGTGTAACAAAACAGACAGAGCAGATATCTGTCCTTTTAAGGAACTAGCTGACAAACCTTTCTCCAATCCTTCTTGGAGAAAAGATAGAATCCTTGGAATCCTAATCTTACTCCATGAGTAACCCTTGGATTTGCACCAACAAAGATATTTCCGCCATATCTTATGGTAAATTTTCCTGGTGACAGGCTTTCTAGCCTGGATCAGAGTATCTATAACTGATTCCGAAAACCCACGCTTAGCTAGAATCAAGCGTTCAATCTCCAAGCAGTCAGTTGCAGAGAAACTAGGTTTGGATGTTCGAATGGACCTTGAATTAGAAGGTCCTGCCTCAAAGGTAGCTTCCATGGTGGAACCGATGACATATTCACCAGGTCTGCATACCAAGTCCTGCGTGGCCACGCAGGAGCTATCAGAATTACCGAAGCCTTCTCCTGTTTGATCCTGGCTACTAGCCGGGGGAGAAGGGGAAACGGTGGAAAGACATAAGCTAGATTGAACGACCAAGGCGCTACTAAGGCATCTACCAATGTCGCCTTGGGATCCCTGGACCTGGACCCGTAACGTGGAACTTTGGAGTTCTGACGTGACGCCATCAGATCCAGATCTGGAATGCCCCATAGTTGAGTTAACTGGGCAAAAACCTCCGGGTGAAGTTCCCACTCCCCCGGATGGAAAGTCTGACGACTCAGATAATCCGCTTCCCAGTTGTCCACTCCTGGGATGTGAATTGCTGATAGATGACAGGAGTGATCCTCTGCCCATTTGATGATTTTGGATACCTCCCTCATCGCCAGGGAACTCTTTGTTCCCCCCTGATGATTGATGTACGCTACAGTCGTCATGTTGTCTGACTGAAATCTGATGAATTTGGCCTCCGCTAGTTGAGGCCATGCCTGGAGCGCATTGAATATCGCTCTCAATTCCAAAATGTTTATCGGGAGTAGAGATTCTTCCCGAGACCAAAGACCCTGAGCCTTCAGGGACTCCCAGACCGCGCCCCAGCCTAGGAGGCTGGCGTCGGTCGTGACAATGATCTACTCCGGTCTGCGGAAACTGATTCCCTGAGACAGGTGATCCAGAGACAACCACCAGAGGAGTGAGTCTATGGTTTTCTGGTCCATTTGAATCTGGGGAGACAAATCTGCATAATCCCCATTCCACTGTTTGAGCATGCACAGTTGCAATGGTCTTAAATGAATTCGAGCAAACGGAACCACGTCCATTGTTGCAACCATGAGTCCTATTACCTCCATGCACTGAGCTATGGAGGGTTGAGGAATGGATTGAAGAACTCGACAAGTGTTCAGAAGTTTTAACTTCCTGACTTCTGTCAGAAAGATCTTCATTTCTACTGAGTCTATTATTGTTCCCTGGAAGGGAACCCTTGTGAACGGGGACAGAGAACTTTTTCTATGTTCACCTTCCACCCGTGAGATCTTAGAAAGGCTAGAACAATGTCTGTATGAGCCTTTGCTTTGTGAAAGGACGACGCTTGTATTAAAATTTCGTCTAGGTAAGGTGCTACTGCAATGCCCCTTGGCCTTAGCACCGCTAGAAGGGACCCTAGCACCTTTGTGAAAATTCTGGGAGCAGTGGCCAATCCGAAGGGAAGAGCCACGAACTGGTAATGCTTGTCCAGAAAGGCGAACCTTAGGAACTGATAGTGATCTTTGTGGATAGGAATATGCAGGTACGCATCCTTTAAGTCCACGGTAGTCATATATTGACCCTCCTGGATCATTGGTAAAATTGTCCGAATGGTTTCCATTTTGAATGATGGAACTCTGAGGAATTTGTTTAGGATTTTTAAGTCCAGAATTGGCCTGAAAGTTCCTTCCTCTTTGGGAACTACAAACAGGTTTGAGTAAAAACCCAGTCCTTGTTCTGCTGTCGGAACTGGGTGTATCCCTCCCAATTTTTAAAGGTCTTCTAGGCAATGTAAGAATGCCTGTCTCTTTATCTGGTCTAAAGATAAGCGAGACATGTGGAACCTTCCCCTTGGAGGAAGGTCCTTGAATTCTAGAAGATACCCCTGAGAGACAATTTCTAGTGCCCAGGGGTCCGGAACATCTCTCGCCCAGGCCTGAGCAAAGAGAGAAAGTCTGCCCCCTACTAGATCCGGTCCCGGATCGGGGGCTACCCTTCATGCTGTCTTGGTAGCAGCAGCAGGCTTTTTGGCCTGTTTACCCTTGTTCCAGCCTTGAATTGGTTTCCATGCCGGTTTGGGCTGGGGTGCGTTACCCTCTTGCCTAGTGGCTGTAGAGGTAGAAGCCGGTCCGTTCCTGAAATTGCGAAAGGAACGAAAATTAGACTTGTTTTTAGCTTTGAAAGGTCTATCCTGTGGGAGAGCATGGCCCTTTCCCCCAGTGATATCTGAAATAATTTCTTTCAACTCTGGCTCAAATAGGGTCTTACCCTTGAAAGGAATATTAAACAATTTTGTTTTGGACGATACATCCGCCGACCACGATTTTAGCCAAAGCGCTCTACGCGCCACTATTGCGAAGCCGGAATTTTTCGCAGCTAATTTAGCTAACTGCATAGCGGCATCTGTAATGAGAGAATTAGCCAACTTCAGGGCGTGAATTCTATCCATGACTTCATCATAAGAAGTCTCCTTCTGGAGGAAGTTTTCTAATTCCTCAAACCAAAAAGCAGCTGCAGTGGTTACAGGAATAATGCAAGAAATTGGTTGGAGAAGAAAACCTTGTTGAACAAAAATTTTCTTAAGTAAACCTAATTTTTTATCCATCGGATCTTTGAAAGCGCAACTGTCTTCTATTGGTATAGTCGTGCGCTTGGCTAGCGTTGAAACTGCCCCCTCTACCTTAGGGACCGTCTGCCACGCGTCCCTTCTAGGGTCAACAATTGGGAACATTTTCTTAAATATAGGAGGGGGAACAAAGGGCACACCTGGCTTCTACCACTACTTAGTCACGATATCCGCCACCCTCTTAGGTATCAAATGCATCAGTGTGTACTGGGACCTCTAAGAATTTGTCCATTTTACACAATTTTTCTGGGATCACCAAAGGATCACAATCATCAAGTGTAGCTAGGACCTCCTTAAGTAGGGCGCGGAGGTGTTCTAGCTTAAATTTAAATGCTATGGCATCAGGCTCTGCCTGCTGAGAAACTTTTCCTGTGTCAGAAATTTCTCCCTCAGACAGGCCCTCCCTCACCGCCAAGTCAGATTGATGTGAGGGCACTACAGATAAATTATCCTCTGCGTCAGCTTGCTCATTTTCTGTGTTTAAAACTGAGCAATCACGCTTCCTAGGAAAAGCTGGCAGTTTAGATAAAAATGCTGAAAGAGAATTATCCATTACTGCCACTAACTGTTGCATAGTAATCACCATTGGTGCGCTAGATGTACTGGGCAACGCTTGCGCAGGCATAGCTGGTATTGACACAGAAGGAGAGGATAGCGAGCTATCTTCACTACCTTCAGCTAAAGAATCATCTTGGGCTATATTTTTAAGTGTGATTGTATGGTACACTTCACACATAAATTTAATGGGGGAACCACCTTGGACTTTGAGCATACAGAACATAGGCTATCTGAAGGTTCAGACATGTTTGATAGACATAAACAGAACTTCAATGCAATAAAAATTATTTGACAAAAACTTTACTGTCTCTTTAAATAATAAAAGTGCACACTTTATTACTGAAACATCATAAAACCATCAAATAAGCATCCGATTTTAATGAAAATTTCACCAGTGTCTTAATGTTTTGAAAAGATTGCACACAAGTTTTCAGACCAATTAACTCCTTAATGCCCAAACCGGAGCTAATAACCGTTATTAACCGGTTAACACATTACAGTCCCCTGCCACAGCTTCCACTGTGGCCTTTACCTTCCTTAGGGATTATTTTGGTAGTAAATAAGCCTTTCTGGAGTCCTTTTCTGAGCCTCTGGACTCCCCACGTGAAGCTGCATGAACTGCCTAGGCAAAAAACACTGCGCAATTGAGGCGCGAAAATGAGGCCTCCTTCCTCTTCCTTCCAGAGTGGAGGGGCCTTTCTGACTAGATTAGGTGTCTAACAAAGTGCCAGGCGCAAATTAAACCCCAAAAGTGTTTTAAAGTTTGAAAAAAACAGTGTCAACCAGCATAGAGCCCTTAATATAAGCCATCATTTTATACAGAGTCTAAGAAAAATGGCTTACCTATCCCAGAGGGAATTTCTGACAGTCTTCTAGCATTACATGGTCTTGTTAGAAAAATGACTGATCATACCTGAAGCAGTTAAGCCTGCAAACTGTTCCCCCCAACTGATGTTCTCTGGTTTCAACAGTCCTGCGTGGGGACAGCCATGGATTTTAGTTACTGGTGCTAAAATCATATTCCTCTTAGCAGAAATCTTCATCACTTTCTGCTGCAGAGTAAATAGTACAATCCGGCACTATTTTAAAATAACAAACTCTTGATAGAAAAAATAAAAAAACTACAACTAACACCACATACTCTTTACCACCCCCGTGGAGATGCTACTAGTTAGAGCGGCAAAGAGAATGACTGGGGGGGCGGAGCCTGAGGGGAGCTATATGGACAGCTCTGCTGTGTGCTCTCTTTGCCACTTCCTGTAGGGATTGAGAATATCCCACAAGTAAGGATGAAGCCGTGGACCGGATACACCGTAGGAGAAAGAAATTTATCAGGTAAACATAAATTCTGTTATAATCTCTATCTCTTATATACTTATGGCTGAAAATGTCTACTAGCCCCAGACAAGAAAGAAATTCCACTGGATGAATCCCCCCCTGATCACCGCAGTGAATCTCCATGCAAGGATAAGCCAAATGGCATTGCATTTTGAATAACAAACTGCATAATGGGAACTGCGGCTCACATGCACACTTTGGAACTACAATCTTCATCATGCTGCACACAATTCAAATTGTAATGATGTAGCAGCAGGGCGCAACTGGACCCATTTTAAATGGTACTGCAGTACAACAGTTTTCAGATGGGGTAGGGCTCACAAATCTTTGACACAGGTCTAAATCCCACTCAAGAATGGTCAAAACACTAACAGAATATATACCTAGAAATATAGACAGTATATATTGTATTTCTACTGATTGTAATTAAATAAGCTAGTTCTCATGTAACTACATGAGAACATAGCCTCTGATTTAAAGTGATGGTAAACGCTATGCTTTTTAAAAATCAGATCCGAAATGTTAGTGACATTTTAGATGGAGTTTTATTCATCAGTTATAATAAAGATGCGCTAGAACTTACTTTTTAATGTAGAAATTCTAATTCCCCGTGCTCTGCCGCCCACTTGAAAAGTCAAATGTTTCTGTGAGCTAAAGGTTTGTCCAATCAGCGCTCTAGCTACAACAAAATTGCCATATGGGGAGACAGCTCATTGGACAACCCTCACAGAAAAATTTACTTTGAAGTTAGCAGCGGAGCATTTAAATTTCCGTGCTATATTAAAAAGTTATAGCGCATCTTCATTACAATACTGATTAATTAAAATCCATCCAAAATATCACTAACATTCTAGATCTGTTTTTATAAAGAAGAGAGTTTACCGTCACTTTAATCTAAACCAACTAGCATGGCTGTTTTCCCCCCACTGTGACAAACCTTGTAATGTACCCTGAAACATCACCATAAAATAAATCTTGACTTCATCACCTGAAAGCAATGAGTCAGCCGCTGCATGTTGTAACAGGAACAACATTCTTTTGCATCCCCTGTACAAATTTCAGGACTTTACAGACTGCACAAATAATTATAGAATACACCTATTTCTTTTGAACTAAAAGTGTAACTACAGTCACGCTGTAAATGTTTTTTTTCTTCCAATAATCACGCATATTGCATTCTGAGTAGGCTTGTCCTAGGATTCAAATAAAAGCAAATAAACTTGTTTAGTCTTGCCGGATACGAAAACACAACGATTACAAACTAAACGCATAGATTTCAGTGCCTAAGTGTGGAATTGAAATCCACTGATTTGAACAAACATTTAATGAAAGGCTTCTTGCAGGTCTGCACTGAATGACAAAAAGGTGCTTCCCCCTCATATCTGATCAAAATATTTATTTAAATGTCACGCAAGTTAAAAAAAAAACACACACAAATGGTTGCAAAAGGTAATATATTTCATTCCTGCAAATGCTAGCTACATTAATTAGCAACGCATTTTACCTCCAATGGGTTGATGTATTTATTTTTTTGAACATTCAAATGATGGAATGTTTTTTTGGAAAACATCTGAGCTTTGAGGTATTAAAAAAGGGACATTAAACCCTATTTTTTCCTTTCATGACTCAGAGCATGCAGCTTTAAACAACTTTCTAATTTACTTCTATTATCAAATGTTCTTCGTTCTCTTGTTAAAAAGCAGGGGCGTGCAACTGTCGGGAGCACTATATGGCAGCAGTATTTCCTGTTATGTAGTGCTCCAGACACATACCCAGTTATCTCTTCAACAAAGATTACCAAGGGAACAAAGCAAACTTGATAATAGAAGTAAATTGGAAACCTTTTTACATTTGTATGCTCTGTCTGAATCACAAAATAAAATGTTGTGTTTACACTGAAGCCTATAAGCATCAACATTTAAATGTTGATATTCTAATGTTACATTCAGTTGTCAAATAGCTACAAATATTTGACCCTTCCTACAATCGAGCATTAGGGGTCTGCTTTAAATAAAAAAAAACGTGTAGATACAACGCATGCCAATGCTTAGTGCACATTAAATATAAACCCTTTTTTTTTTTTAAACAACCAATCACGGCATGCACGAAGGCTTCCTTTATAGCAGCATATGCAGTTAGCCTTAGACTTCCCAATCACTTAAAGGGACAGTCTAGGCCAAAATAAACGTTCATGGTTCAGATAGAGCATGTCATTTTAAACAACTTTCAAATTTACTTTTATCCCCAATTTTGCTTTGTTCTCTTGGTATTCTTAGTTGAAAGCTTAACCTAGGAGGTTCATATGCTAATTTCTTAGACCTTGAAGGCCACCTCTTTTCAGAATGCATTTTAACAGTTTTTCACCGCTAGAAGGTGTTAGTTCATGTTTTTCATATAGATAACTGTGCTCGTGCACGTGAAGTTATCTGGGAGCAGGCACTGATTGGCTAAACTGCAAGTCTGTCAAAAGAACTGAAATAAAGGGGCAGTTTGCAGAGGCTTAGATACAAGATAATCACAGAGGTTAAAAGTATATTAATATAACTGTGTTGGTTATGCAAAACTGGGGAATGGGTAATAAAGGGATTATCTATCTTATAAAACAATAAAAAATCTCGTGTAGACTGTCCCTTTAAGATTTGTTGACGGAGGTTACATCTCATGAAGTTTGCCTTGAATTTTTATTGGTGGTAACATCAGTTCTGTAGAGGGAATAGTCAACTAACCACATCAGCCGAGGAGCTACTTCAACTCCACTCCAAACTTTCACCAACTCAAAAACGTATCCAGTGAGTAAAGGGTCCTTTTATATTATAATAGAGATTTATTATGATATTAGGGGCCTCTTTCTGACACTTGAGTAAATAGGTTTCACAGACTATCACAGAAATTTCTTATCAGAGCAGCTAGGGAGATTACCATGTATCCACATAAAAAAGTATTTAAAAATAAAATTGCAGGTCATGCATGAGAAACTAAAGTAACATTTTTGCTGCATCAGTATGGGGTGAAGTCAAGCTTAATATCCCTAGCAAATGACATGTGCAAGATGAAAGCTTTAGATGTAAACACATGCTGCAAGTACAAGGTTTTGTCATCACAAAAGGCAGTATGTTCTATTCCAAACTGTGTGTTTATGCAGACACCAGAATGGGTCACACATTCAAATATTTTGCTCGAAGGAACATGGAAATCAAAATACATAAAAAAAATCATGATTCAGAAAGGTTACAATTTATAATAAAAATATAATATGACGTTAGTTGAAAGCATTGAGAGCATATGCTGGTAGACTGAGGAGTGTGCCCATGATTAACACACGCAAAACGCATTTACAGGCAGCCACCAAGAAAAAGCTAGTTCACAATTGTGCATTGCTGCAGCACAGTCTGAGGATGCTTTTAAAAAAAAGGATACCAAAAGAACAAAAGTAAAATAAAAAAGGCTTTTGAAACAATATGCTCCATTTGAATCATTACATTTTAATTTGGACTTTCACGTCCCTTTAAAAGTTCAGTGAAGTCAGTGCCTCTGCTTATTACTCAGTAGCTTGATGAAAAAGAGCACACACAGCTACTCTTATATTCCAGTCCCTAGAATAGATTATCAAAAGGTGTTTCTCAGGATTTCCATACAGACCCAAAATTTGAGACGCTCTCTACTTAAAAACATATTGTAAAGCAAACACTGGTCCCTTACTGACCCAAGATAACTGTGTGCTTAACACCTGCAAAGAGGTTAAATTCATATGTAAACACCTGCTTTGGAGCCTCAAGCATTCCAAATCCTGAAAAGACAACCAGCAATTGGCAGGTCATGTGACTGCAATGCTCCCCAGTGAAGCATTGCAGTGTAGGCACACAGGTCAGAGGGAATGCACTCAGGGTAAAGATAAGGTAGGCGACTGCTGCCTGCCACTTCAGAAATTAAAACATTAAACAAAATCAGGGTTTTAAGTCCTTTTAACATAAGATTCAAATGTAACAATGCATTGTTAATGTAAAACTTGTGCTTTTTTTTTTTTTTTTTACATAGATGAAAATTGTATTGGTTCAATGTGTCTTTAAAGCACATACTGATCCTAGTCTAATGAAACTTATTTTTTTTTAAAATGATTCAGATAGAGCATACTATTTCAAACAATGCTCCAATTTACTTTTTATTATCCAATTTGCTGCGTTTTTTTGGTATCCTTTGTTGAAAAGCATACCTAGGTAAGCTCAGGTGCTAGGGAGCTACTAAGTAAGTTTTTAAACTGTTTTATACTGGATTTTTAGATCAGCACATCTGTGCATATTCTTCTTTATAGTAGTGTCTATTACATGCAGTTATATGAAAATGGGTGTATGCTGTCCCTTTAATCACCTAGTTGTGAGTTTTAAGGACCATAGTCTCATAGCACAGATCTTTAGCCAATCCACTCACAAACTATCCCAGTACTTAAAAGGATTAACCAGGCATTAGAGATCAAGTTTTTCAATAATGCATATTAAATAAAATTTAATAGGTTTCCCGTTTTAAAAAGTGGCTGTGTAAAATACACATAGCTGATTAGCAGGTTATGCATATCCCTACAAACATAGTGTGCTGAATTAATGCTCCACAGATAACGAGACAACAGTATTAGTGAAAGGATTAAGGAACCCTAAGCCGTAAAAGAAAACTGCAGCAAGCACGGAACACAATTTACTAGAATTTCTTCCTAATTAAAAAAGGTACATAACAGTGCAATTCTAAAGTGCACGAATCCATATGGCAATAGGTAACATAAGTTCACCAAAGCTTGCCCGAACACATGGCAAGCAAGAGGTTAAATCAACTCAATATTGCAGCAGGGTTTAAACCCATTAAATGCCCAGATCACCCCTGAACCAGTGTATTAACCCTTGTTTAAGCAGAACACACAATGGTCACTCAGGGAGTCAAGGAGACAGTAAACACCCTGTAATTACAACATCTTTCTGCAGTCTTAAAATACATTAACATATCAGCAGAACGTAATTATAACAGATAAACACCTTGTTTTGCAGCAATTGGTTTTCATTGGTCAAACTCCACCCACCAATTTTCTTATTTGGATGTGATGACTTGGATTGCCACTGTCATTGTGTTAATATAATCTCCATTGTTTGTTTGACTTCAACAGAAATGAGAAGATGATAAAACTGCAAATTAGAGAGATATGTGGCAATGTTAGGCTTATGAAGCCTGGCGTGTGGGGCCCATGTTGTGCACAGGAACAGCAGCCGCTGGGGATGTAGCTGCAGCAGTGAGATGCTTCGGTTGTTAGATGTGATATTACTCACCCCTGTGGTAAATGACAGTAGCCATCTTGCTGAGAGGAGGCATCAGTGAACAGTTGCACAATACACTGGGCAGGGGTTTAGGGGTTAATACATTTATTTAGTTGCAGAGGGGTCCAGGGTTTAATAACATTATTAGAGTTGCGGTGGGCTCCTGGAGCGGAGGGATAGGGGTTAATAATTACTCACCCCTGTGGTAAATGACAGTAGCCATCTTGCCGAGAGGAGGAATCCGTGAACAGTTGCACAACACACTGGGCAGTCGCAGCGAGTTTAAGGCTGTGCCCAATTGATAATCAAGAGGCTTGAGATTGGCAATGAAGGAGCACAGGGTCCATGTCAGCAGTGCAAATGTGTTAAGCAGTGCAGTACTGGGGCCTAGTTGTGCACACCTGGTGAGCCAATGACAAGAGGCGATTTGTGTGTACTCACCAATCACCAGCTAGCTTGCAACAGTGCACTGCTGTTCCTATGCCTATTCGCCTTTCAACAAAGGATATGAAGAGAAACTACAATTGGTAATAGAAGTAAACAAAAAAAATTGCATGCTCTAAATTCTGAAAGATTCTTTTTTACTTTCTTGACCCTTAAACCTTTTACAAGGGGTAAATACATAGAGCCAATGATCTGTGCATTAATTGCATTTTATTGTGTGTTTTTTTCAATACTTCTTTAACCTGTGTATTTAGTGTAGCTTAATTACTGTGTCTAAATATATTCCAAATATACTTTCTGATAAAAGCCTCATGCATTCATTATATGTTATTGAGAAAGAAATAAAATAGTGCTTTTACATCTAGCACTTCTAAAATAAGTTGTTAGCGTTTATTTAAATATTGTTCTTCAAACAAAAGGGTTAGAAATATTACTGTCCAACAAATATTCCTGACACAAACTCTCATAAATAAATAAAACTATTTCAACCACAGTTTGATGGGTGCTAATTTGCTTTCACATTGTGGTTTCTAAACTGTAATTTTATGAAGCTGCAATTTATATGAACTACATTTTTTTTATTGTATTCTTTGATGTTCAATTGACTTAACTGCTAACAAGCACAGTTATATTTTGAGAATTACGTGACTTATAAATTACCTGACACAAAATTGATCTCCCACTTGAACAGTTTTGACCTGAGCGAACATTATTTTTTTTATGAAAAAGATCAAATCGAAACAGCAAAATTTCACATAACAATTTGTACTCCGTATGAAAGAGGGAGGTAAAAACTTTCTAATTTTAAATTGAAACTAATAAAGCTGTATCAATTTTATACTTCCTGCCATTATAGTGGAAAAACTACAAGAATGTAATTTTATGGCTATCAACTCTGCAGTACTGTGTGTTCAACTCCTGCAAAGGGACCCGCGGGGCACTGCTGTACCAATCAGCAGTGCTAGTTGCACATCTGAGTTGTGTGACTAGCGCTGCTGATAGAATCAGCAGCAAGTTTCGATTGTGACTAGCAGTGCTCTGTGGGTTTTGAGCGGCACTTCTACTGGTGTGCTTAACCCATTTGTGGGAGGGTTAAACACACAGTATTGCAGGGTCGATAGTCATAAAATGACATGCCTTAAAGGATTAGAGCATGTAATAACTAATGTCCCTTTAAAAGGGACAGTAAATCTATAAAACTAAATCTGTTCTATGTTAAAGGGACAGTCTAGTATAAATTAAACTTTCATTATTCAGATAGGACTTTTAATTTTAAACAACTTTCCAACTTACTTTTATCATCAAATTTTCTTTTTTCTCTTGGTATTCTTAGTTGAAACTAAACCTAGGTAGGCTCATATGCTAATTTCTAAGCCTTTGAGGGCTGCCTCTTATCACATGCTTTTTAAATCTCTTTTCAACACAAAGAGACAGAAAGTACACGTGGGCCATAAGAGACAACACTGTGTTCAGGCACAGAAAGTTATTTAAGATTTAGCACAACACAATGCTAAATTTAAGACAATAGATAATAAACAGTCACAGTCATGTGATCAGGGGGCTGGAAGAAGGTTCCTAGATACAAGGTAATCACAGAGGTAAAAAGTTTATTAATATAACTGTGTTGGTTATGCAAAACTGGGGAATGGGTAATAAAGGGATTATCTATCTTTTAAAACAATACAAATTCTGGTGTAGATTGTCCCTTTAATTTCAAATTTAACACTACACAGTCAACCTTCATACACCCATTATTATTCATAATGAAAATAAATTTACACCTGAATTTATAAATTCAGCCTCTGCTTCTGACTACCCTATTGAACCCTCTTCTTCTAGCCCATACCAAAACCTGTTTCTCCTTGCAGTCAGTCACGCCATAGACTTATTATGGAAGTGTGCCACTGGAGTCCTCACACAGCCGGATCTCAATTGCGCATGCGCACTACTTCAGCTCCTGATGAAGATGTCGTTTCAGAAGAGCAGTGCACACACACACACAGTTGGGTTGACAGTGTATGAAACAAAATGTAAATATTTTTACTAGCACCAAAATGTTTTATCTTGCAATTTCAAAACAAACATTTTAGGAATGAACAACAACAGAGCTAATCTGTTAAATTTATTTTAATTCTGCAAAAACAAAAATTGGACACATGGCTGCAGTAAATGCATATATTTTAAGTAATAAGAAGCTGAGCAGCTTTCATCCATATTCCAGACCTAGGGCAGTAGCCACTCCCTGAAATTCTTTGTGCCTTAAATTGTTTTTCAACTGTGTGCGAGACACAAATGCAAAACCAAAGTCAACTGGTTTAAATCATAAACTTAACCTCCACAAAGGTCAGCTTTGTTTGTGTTTGTTATATTCTGCTCAATCAAAATCTGTGGTAGAACAGGAATATATCCCTTTATATTTATTCTTGTATCATAAGAGTGGGCATAAGGTTGCTATACAAGCCACAACCACCATCAGTAATAAATAAAGTAATAGAAAAGGACGACAACCAATAGATATTAGAAGGGCACAGAACACAAAGGGGGCATGGCCCAAAAAGCAAAGTTTAACAGCAAACAAAATTGCACTAAATTCTGTTTGACTCCTGAAAATAAGCCTCAGAGCATGGTGGTCAGATTTATTTTTATACATCTGCAATGTAAATACCATTTTCCAAGGATTAACTGTCTGGAGACTGACCAGATTTTGGAACATTATGCAAATATAACAAATTGTTTAAAACATAATTTATGCTTACCTGATAAATTCCTTTCTTCTGTTGTGTGATCAGTCCACGGGTCATCATTACTTCTGGGATATAACTCCTCCCCAACAGGAAATGCAAGAGGATTCACCCAGCAGAGCTGCATATAGCTCCTCCCCTCTACGTCAGTCCCAGTCATTCGACCAAGAATCAACGAGAAAGGAGTAACCAAGGGTGAAGTGGTGACTGGAGTATAATTTAAAAGATATTTACCTGCCTTAAAAACAGGGCGGGCCGTGGACTGATCACACAACAGAAGAAAGGAATTTATCAGGTAAGCATAAATTATGTTTTCTTCTGTTATGTGTGATCAGTCCACGGGTCATCATTACTTCTGGGATACCAATACCAAAGCAAAAGTACACGGATGACGGGAGGGAAAGGCAGGCTCATTATACAGAAGGAACCACTGCCTGAAGAACCTTTCTCCCAAAAATAGCCTCCGAAGAAGCAAAAGTGTCAAATTTGTAAAATTTGGAAAAAGTATGAAGTGAAGACCAAGTTGCAGCCTTGCAAATCTGTTCAACAGAGGCCTCATTCTTAAAGGCCCAAGTGGAAGCCACAGCTCTAGTGGAGTGAGCTGTAATTCTTTCAGGAGGCTGCTGTCCAGCAGTCTCATAGGCTAAACGTATTATGCTACGAAGCCAAAAAGAGAGAGAGGTAGCAGAAGCTTTTTGACCTCTCCTCTGTCCAGAGTAAACGACAAACAAGGAAGAAGTTTGGCGAAAATCTTTAGTTGCCTGCAAGTAGAACTTGAGGGCACGAACTACATCCAGATTGTGTAAAAGACGTTCCTTCTTTGAAGAAGGATTTGGACACAAGGATGGGACAACAATCTCTTGATTGATGTTCCTGTTAGTGACTACCTTAGGTAAGAACCCAGGTTTAGTACGCAGAACTACCTTGTCTGAGTGAAAAATCAGATAAGGGGAATCACAATGTAAGGCTGATAACTCAGAGACTCTTCGAGCCGAGGAAATAGCCATTAAAAACAGAACTTTCCAAGATAACATTTTTATATCAATGGAATGAAGGGGTTCAAACGGAACACCCTGTAAAACGTTAAGAACTAAGTTTAAACTCCATGGTGGAGCAACAGCTTTAAACACAGGCTTGATCCTAGCTAAAGCCTGACAAAAGGACTGGACGTCTGGATTTTCTGACAGACGTCTGTGTAACAAGATGGACAGAGCTGAAATCTGTCCCTTTAATGAACTAGCTGATAAACCCTTTTCTAAACCTTCTTGTAGAAAAGACAGTATCCTAGCGATCCTAACCTTACTCCAGGAGTAACCTTTGGATTCGCACCAGTATAGGTATTTCCGCCATATTTTATGGTAAATCCTTCTGGTAACAGGCTTCCTAGCCTGAATTAGGGTATCAATAACCGACTCAGAAAAACCACGTTTTGATAAAATCAAGCGTTCAATTTCCAAGCAGTCAGCTTCAGAGAAGTTAGATTTTGATGTTTGAATGGACCCTGTATCAGAAGGTCCTGTCTTAGAGGTAGAGACCAAGGCGGACAGGATGACATGTCCACTAGATCTGCATACCAAGTCCTGCGTGGCCATGCAGGTGCTATTAGAATTACTGATGCTCTCTCCTGTTTGATTTTGGCAATCAATCGAGGAAGCAGCGGGAAGGGTGGAAACACATAAGCCATCCTGAAGTTCCAAGGTGCTGTCAAAGCATCTATCAGAACTGCTCCCGGATCCCTGGATCTGGACCCGTAGCGAGGAAGTTTGGCGTTCTGGCGAGACGCCATGAGATCTATCTCTGGTTTGCCCCAACGTCGAAGTATTTGGGCAAAGACCTCCGGATGAAGTTCCCACTCCCCCGGATGAAAAGTCTGGCGACTCAAGAAATCCGCCTCCCAGTTCTCCACTCCCGGGATGTGGATTGCTGACAGGTGGCAAGAGTGAGACTCTGCCCAGCGAATTATCTTTGATACTTCCATCATTGCTAGGGAGCTTCTTGTCCCTCCCTGATGGTTGATGTAAGCTACAGTCGTGATGTTGTCCGACTGAAACCTGATGAACCCCCGAGTTGTTAACTGGGGCCAAGCCAGAAGGGCATTGAGAACTGCTCTCAATTCCAGAATGTTTATTGGAAGGAGACTCTCCTCCTGATTCCATAGTCCCTGAGCCTTCAGAGAATTCCAGACAGCGCCCCAACCTAGTAGGCTGGCGTCTGTTGTTACAATTGTCCAGTCTGGCCTGCTGAATGGCATCCCCCTGGACAGGTGTGGCCGATAAAGCCACCATAGAAGAGAATTTCTGGTCTCTTGATTCAGATTCAGAGTAGGGGACAAATCTGAGTAATCCCCATTCCACTGACTTAGCATGCATAATTGCAGCGGTCTGAGGTGTAGGCGTGCAAAAGGTACTATGTCCATTGCCGCTACCATTAAGCCGATCACCTCCATGCATTGAGCTACTGACGGGTGTTGAATGGAATGAAGGACGCGGCATGCATTTTGAAGCTTTGTTAACCTGTCTTCTGTCAGGTAAATCTTCATTTCTACAGAATCTATAAGAGTCCCCAAGAATGGAACTCTTGTGAGAGGAAAGAGAGAACTCTTCTTTTCGTTCACTTTCCATCCATGCGACCTTAGAAATGCCAGAACTAACTCTGTATGAGACTTGGCAGTTTGAAAGCTTGAAGCTTGAATTAGAATGTCGTCTAGGTACGGAGCTACCGAAATCCCTCGCGGTCTTAGTACCGCTAGAAGGGCACCCAGAACCTTTGTGAAGATTCTTGGAGCCGTAGCCAATCCGAATGGAAGAGCTACAAACTGGTAGTGCCTGTCTAAGAAGGCAAACCTTAGATACCGGTGATGATCTTTGTGGATCGGTATGTGAAGGTAAGCATCCTTTAAATCCACTGTGGTCATGTACTGACCCTCTTGGATCATGGGTAAGATTGTCCGAATAGTTTCCATTTTGAACGATGGAACTCTTAGGAATTTGTTTAGAGTCTTTAAATCTAAGATTGGCCTGAAAGTTCCCTCTTTTTTGGGAACCACAAACAGGTTTGAGTAGAACCCTTGTCCTTGTTCCGACCGCGGAACCGGATGGATCACTCCCATTAATAACAGATCTTGTACGCAGCGTAGAAACGCTTCTTTCTTTATCTGGTTTGTTGACAACCTTGACAGATGAAATCTCCCTCTTGGGGGAGATAATTTGAAGTCTAGAAGGTATCCCTGCGATATGATCTCTAGAGCCCAGGGATCCTGAACATCTCTTGCCCAGGCCTGGGCGAAGAGAGAGAGTCTGCCCCCCACTAGATCCGGTCCCGGATCGGGGGCTCTCGGTTCATGCTGTCTTTGGGGCAGCAGCAGGTTTCCTGGCCTGCTTGCTCTTGTTCCAGGACTGGTTAGGCTTCCAGCCTTGCCTGTAACGAGCAACAGCTCCTTCCTGTTTTGGTGCAGTGGAGGTTGATGCTGCTCCTGTTTTAAAGTTCCGAAAGGGACGAAAATTAGACTGTCTAGCCTTAGCTTTGGCTTTGTCTTGAGGTAGGGCGTGGCCCTTACCTCCTGTAATGTCAGCGATAATCTCTTTCAAACCGGGCCCAAATAAAGACTGCCCCTTGAAAGGTATATTAAGTAATTTGGACTTAGAAGTAACATCAGCTGACCAGGATTTTAGCCACAGCGCCCTACGTGCCTGTATGGCGAATCCTGAGTTCTTAGCCGTAAGTTTGGTTAAATGTACTACGGCCTCCGAAATGAAGGAATTAGCTAGTTTAAGGACTCTAAGCCTGTCCGTAATGTCGTCTAGCGTAGATGAACTAAGGTTCTCTTCAAGCGACTCAATCCAAAATGCTGCCGCAGCCGTAATCGGCGCGATACATGCAAGGGGTTGTAATATAAAACCTTGTTGAACAAACATTTTCTTAAGGTAACCCTCTAATTTTTTATCCATTGGATCTGAGAAAGCACAGCTATCCTCCACCGGGATAGTGGTACGCTTAGCTAAAGTAGAAACTGCTCCCTCCACCTTGGGGACCGTTTGCCATAAGTCCCGAGTGGTGGCGTCTATTGGAAACATCTTTCTAAATATTGGAGGGGGTGAGAACGGCACACCGGGTCTATCCCACTCCTTAGTAACAATTTCAGTTAGTCTCTTAGGTATAGGAAAAACGTCAGTACTCGCCGGTACCGCAAAGTATTTATCCAACCTACACAGTTTCTCTGGTATTGCAACGGTGTTACAATCGTTGAGAGCTGCTAAGACCTCCCCTAGTAATACACGGAGGTTCTCCAATTTAAATTTAAAATTTGAAATATCTGAGTCCAATCTGTTTGGATCAGAACCGTCACCCACAGAATGAAGCTCTCCGTCCTCATGCTCTGCGAGCTGTGACGCAGTATCAGACATGGCCCTAGCATTGTCAGCGCACTCTGTTCTCACCCCAGAGTGATCACGCTTGCCTCTTAGTTCTGGTAATTTAGACAAAACTTCAGTCATAACAGTAGCCATATCTTGTAATGTTATCTGTAATGGCCGCCCAGATGTACTAGGCGCCAAAATATCACGCACCTCCCGGGCGGGAGATGCAGGTACTGCCGCGTGAGGCGAGTTAGTCGGCATAACTCTCCCCTCGCTGTTTGGTGAAATTTGTTCACATTGTACAGATTGACTTTTATTTAAAGTAGCATCAATACAGTTAGTACATAAATTTCTATTGGGCTCCACCTTGGCATTGGAACAAATGACACAGATATCTTCCTCTGAGTCAGACATGTTTAACACACTAGCAAAAAACTTACAACTTGGTTATAATCTTTTTTAGCAAAAAACGTACTGTGCCTCAAAGAGGTACTAACGATTAAATGACAGTTGAAATAGTGAACTGAAAAACAGTTATAGCATCAAACTTTAAAACAACAAAACTTTTAGCAAAGGTTTGTTCCCATTAGTAAAATAACAATAATTAAATTTGACATAAAAAATACAAAGCAACGTTTTTATTCACAGTCACTATAAGAATTCTCACAGCTCTGCTGAGAGAATTTACCTCCCTTCAAAGAAGTTTGAAGACCCCTGAGATCTATCAGAGATGAACCGGATCATGCAGGAAAAATAAAAGTAACTGACTGGTATTTTTTGATGCGTAGCAAAGAGCGCCAAAACGGCCCCTCCCTCTCCCACACAGCAGTGAAGAGAAACGAAACTGTCACAAATAAAGCAAAAAAACTGCCAAGTGGAAAATAATGCCCAAATATTTATTCACACAGTACCTCAGCAATGTAAACGATTCTACATTCCAGCAAAAACGTTTAACATGATAAATAGTTATTAAAAAGGATTAGTGACCTTTAACAGAGTAGTTCCGGTGAAATACCATCCCCAGAATACTGAAGTGTATACATACATGTCATTTTAACGGTATGGCAGGATTTTCTCATCAATTCCATTCAGAAAATAAAAACTGCTACATACCTCAATGCAGATTCCTCTGCCCGCTGTCCCCTGATCTGAAGCCTTTACCTCCCTCAGATGGCCGAGAACAGCAATATGATCTTAACTACTCCGGTTAAAATCATAGTAAAAAACTCTGACAGATTCTTCCTCAAACTCTGCCAGAGAAGTAATAACACGCTCCGGTGCTATTTTAAAATAACAAACTTTTGATTGAAGTCATAAAAACTAAGTATAATCACCATAGTCCTCTCACACATCCTATCTAGTCGTTGGGTGCAAGAGAATGACTGGGACTGACGTAGAGGGGAGGAGCTATATGCAGCTCTGCTGGGTGAATCCTCTTGCATTTCCTGTTGGGGAGGAGTTATATCCCAGAAGTAATGATGACCCGTGGACTGATCACACATAACAGAAGAAATATTAATACATTTGCAATATAAAATGTCCTTATTTTGCCCTTTTTTCTGTATTTAGAGTTTTCAAATTAGAAGTTCAAATTAGAAACTTTTATGGTTCAGATAGTGTGCACAGTTTTAAGACACCTTCAAATTTACTTCCATTATCAAATTATGCAGTCTTTTTATTTACACACTTTTTGGGAACAAGCTCCTACTAAGCATGTGCACAAGCTCACAGGGTACAAGGAGCTGGAAAATGATAGAAAATTTGATGTAGGAGTTAAATAATTGTCTTTTTATGATGCAATTGTTAATTATGAAATTCTACTGCACTGAGTGGTCCTTTAACATTTCAGACTTCACAAGCCTAACCCTGCTAAATAGCTGTCCCTAACCAGCCTCAGCAGAGCTGATAAGATACTGCAAAACAATGCCTTGTCTGTTCCAGTAACAAGTCTGGGCTGGCTCCTAAGCATGATACAAATGCTGGGCACAACTACAACGGCATGGTTACAACTCATTCTTGCACCCTGTGATAGAAGCTGTGCGCAATAACATTTCCATCAATGGCATTGTACTGTACATGCGCTTTATATTTATGTGTAATAATCCTGAGGACTTAATACATTTTATGCCACCCTGTACGTTGGCTGTCAATTTCAATTGAAGGGGTTAAATAGTGCGGCTCTCAACGACAGCATCAAGACCACGCGACAGCGCAATGCCTCCTGGAGTGAAGCATGTTGTAATAGCACGTCTTGCCGCTTTTGTTGAGACCCACACTAATTACAGTCCAAAAAAACCCTTAAAGGACAAGCAACACACAGGGTATGTGTGTCGTTAAGGTGTTAAATGTGACACTTTTGCTACAAGTCCATTCACAAAATGTCTGCCCTACAAGTCAACGGTAAGTGCTATTAATGTTATGTGGAAGCACCTAGAAGCTGCAACAGCCACAGCATGAAGCGTTAGATCAGACAAACTCACCGAGCAGGATTGTGAGGGCCAAAACTCGTACCGTGTAAAAAATCCCCTATAATCTATTGCATCACTCAGCTCCAAACTGCCTCTGATAACAACAGTAGCACAATACTGTGCGTCAGAAGCTTCATGAAATGTATTTCCATGACTGAGTAGCTGTACACAAGCCTTACATCAACATGCGCCATGTCATGCATTAGTGTAAAGTACGCAGACACTTTTTCACTGGAGTAAGAGTGTTCAGTGATGATCAATGCTTTACTATTTTGCAGTCTAATGGAAGAACCTGGGTTAGGTGGATGCCAGGGAAACGCTACCTACTGGAATGCATAGTGCCTATTGTAAAGTTTGGTGGAGGAGGGAAAATGGTCTGGGGCTGTTTTTCAGGGGTTGGGCTAAGCCACTTAGTTCCAGTGAAGGGTCATCTTAAGACCACAGGGTACAAATACATTTTATACAATTGGGTGCCTCCAACTTTTAGGTATCTGTTTGGGGAGGTCCCAGCATGACTGTGCCACTGTGCCAAAACCGACTACATGGTTTGAAGAGTTTGGTGTGGAGGAACTGAGTAGCCTGAACAGAGCCCTGACCTCAATTCCACTAAACACCTTTGGGATGAATTTGACCAACTATTGTGAGCCAGACCTTCTTGTCCAACATCAGTGCTTTATCTCAATAATACTCTTAGCTGAATAGAAACAAATACCCACAGACACACTCCAAAATCTTGTGAAAAGCCTTTCCAGAAGAGTTGTGGCTGTTAAAACCTGCAAAGGGGAGGGACAACTCCATATTATTGCCCATGGTTTTGGAATGGGATGTCTAACAAGCTCACATAGGTGTGATAATCGGGTGTCCACATACAGAATATAAAGGAGAATGATGTTTACAAAAGATTTGACGATAGCGCAGGCATTAGAGCAAGCTAAAATAAAATTTGATTTGTTAAATCCAAGGGTTAAACACGGTTATATACATGCAACAAAAAATAATAAGATGCACTAACACATCGTATAATTTACTTTTACCACTTTTTTTTTATTCCTTTAAAATTACGCTAAAATGTGCTCTGACTGAGTTTTTCCCTTCCATTCAGCATTTTTTTTCTAGGCACACATTATAATGCACCCACAAGATGCCCCTGCCGAACAGCCTTTGACTGGCTATAGAGCAGAGATATGGGAGGGGAGCAGCTGCTTTAGGAAGCAACAATTTTGCATTCTCATTATTATTTAAATAAAAAAAAAAAGTGGACTAGAACACATCACAAACATTTATTTGTGACAATGGAAGATATTTTACCTCAAGTTTCCACAGTAGTCACATCCTATTGTAAAAGGACTTTTAAATTCCAATCAGGATGCTTGCCCCAGGACTTGCAAGGGAGCGTAGATCTGGTATGTGCAAGCACAGTCCCTTTATTCCCCTCCTCAGTTTACTCTGAAATCTCATAAGATCACAGTAAAGCAAAGTGTGAGATCAGTTCTAATGCTGATTGGCTGTTTTTTCACTATGTTGATGACAATAAAAAAAAAAACTAAAAAAAAAAACTGAAGTACTCTGGCCAGCTTAAAGGGACATAATACTCATATGCTAGATCACTTGAAACTGATGCAGTATAACTGTAAAAAGCTGACAGGAAAATATCACCTGAGCATCTTTATGTAAAAAAGGAAGATATTTTACCTCACAATCTCCTCAGCTTAGCAGAGTAACTTCTGTGTAAAAAGTTATACTCAGCTGCTCCCAGCTGCAGGTAAAAAAAAAAATGAAGAAATGAACAGCAGCCAATCAGCATCAGCAGTGCTGAGGTCATGAACTCTTTTACTGTGATCTCATGAGATTTGACTTAACTCTCATGAGATTTCATTGTTACACTGAATAGGGAAATAACATGAGAGTGCATGAGGCTCATCCTTTCAGCTGTCCCGGGACAGACATACTGATATGCTGCTTAGAAGTCCTTTACAATGGGATGTGGCTACTGAGGAACTTTTAAGGTAAAATATCTTTCTTTTTTACATAGAGATGTTCAAGTGATATTTTCTAGTCAGCATTTTACAGCTATACTGCATCACTTTCAAGTGTTTAAATTTGGGTATTATGGCCCTTTAAGAAATTTGAGGCAAACTTTACTTGGAGATTTTCATGTAATATTTTCTACTCAGCTTTTTCCAGATATAATGTACCATTTTCAAGTGATTTAGTGTGCGGGTAACATGTCCCTTTAAGATAATACATAAAGGAGCATCTCATTTAATATGCGACTACTGTAATAATGCATTTATAGAACAATGGTTTTTTCCAGTAATGACTATGAAACAAAAAATCTAATGGTTATCAAGTTTATGTTATGGCAAAATGTCAAGCCAGCATACCTACCTACTTCGGGTCAGCTGTGCTAGCAGGGCTGTAGTAAAAAACTGTTACTACTCATGTGCAAGTTAGGGTGTGTGGGTATTTGTTGAGAATTTAAAGGGTCGCTAAATTCAAATTGGACTCCTCAAAAATAAAATAAATAGCAAAAAATAAACATTCTGCATTTATTACAATATTTTGTCTGCTTTTCATGATACCTCTGAAATTAAAGGGACACTATACCCAAAAATTTTCTTTCATGATTAAGGTAGAGAATACAATTTTAAACAACATTCCAATTTACTTCTATTACCTAATTTGCTTCATTCTTTAAATATACTTCAATGAAGAAATAGCAATGCACACGGTGAACCAATCACAGGAGGCATCTATGTGCAGCTACCAATCAGCAGCTACTAAGCATATCTAGATATGCTTTTCAGCAAAGAATTTCAAGAGAATGAAGCAAAATAGATAATAGAAGTAAATTAGAAAGTTGTTTATAATTGTATGCTCTTTCGAAATCATGAAAGAAAAAATTTGGGTTTCATGTCCCTTTAATAAAATTGCATTTGGATGATAAATTAAAGCATATAAAAGTCCCCACAAATAAAGAGTGCAAAATCCTGCATATAGTGCTAGCAAAATGCATTAAATAACAAAACAAAAAACACGTTTATTTTATGCAAATCTTTTTTAATTTCTTTATTGATAGTATATATTGAGTGCATGAATGATGTCCCTTTAATTCAGAGGTCATATTAAGAACAGTGTGTAGAAAAGACCTTTAATGAGTAAGCATTTTGTTTTGCCTCCACCTACCAACACTCCCATCCTTCCCCTCTCCAAGTGATGCAAAACTGCATGAGTAATGTAACAGGACTTTCTGGTTGCTTTTCTATTTAAAGTTTTAATTATTATTATTTTTTTATAAATATATATATATATATATATATATATATATATATATATATATATATATATATATATATCAGGGGTTGAAAAATATGACCATTTTCTACTAGTCAGTGGAGAAAAGTAACTAGTCCAAATGGTAAAGGGTTACTATAGTCCACTCAATGTTAAAAAGTTATTGTAAACTTTAACGGATTAAAGCCCAGTAGGTTCGGCGTTATGTTTACCATAACATAACGGTAAGAATTTTAAAAAATAAGCATCATTGTAAACTTTAATGAATTAAAGTGCCCCGGTTTAAGATTATTATTTGATACTGGGCTTTAATTCGTTAAAGTGTACAATCATTTTATATAAGTTGTCCAAGAATAGTGGAAATTTCCAGCACTGTATCTGTATAGAAAATAACTTATATATCCATTTAAAGCTTCAAGATAACCGTAAGTGTAAACAAAAAAGAAAATTATTATTATGCACTCAAATATGGAATGTAAAGGCAGCCAGACATGGTGGCTATTAGTAATGTACATTATTTCGCATCTGGCGTTCATTTTGAAACAAATGCTGCATATGGCTGCTGGTAGAGGCATTTGGCTCTTTTCTGCATTTTATTTATTTGCGGCAAAGTGCAACACACATTTCTGAATTTACACAGATACTTGTAAGCTGCATTTTGACACAAATAAATATGACATTGAAAAGAGCCGATTGCTTCTGCCTGCTGCCATATTCGTAGTTAAAGGGCCATAATACCCAAATGTTGAAACACTTGAAAGTGATGCAGCATAGCTGTAAAAAGCTGATTAGAAAATATCACCTGAACATCTCTATGTAAAAAAGAAAGATATTTTACCTCAAAAGTTCCTCAGTAGCCACCTCCCATTGTAAAGGATTTCTAAGCAGCATTTTAGTGTGTTTGTCCTGGGACATCTGAAGGGACTAGCATCGTGCACTCTCATATTATTTCACCAATCAGGTAAAGGAAGCTTACTATGAAATCTCATGAGAGTTAAGTCAAATCTCATGAGATCACAGTAAGAGTTCATGACCTCAGCACTGCTGATGCTGATTGGCTGCTGTTCATTTCTTCATTTTTTTTAATTTTTTTACGTGCAGCTGGGAGCTGCTGAGTATAACTTTTTACACAGAACTTACTCTGCTGAGCTGAGGAAATTGTGAGGTAAAATATCTTCCTTTTTTACATAGAGATGCTCAGGTGATATTTTCCTGTCAGCTTTTTACAGTTATACTGCATCAGTTTCAAGTGATCTAGCATATGAGTATTATGTCCCTTTAAATTACTGATACTTTAAAACTAAGAGTAAAAACCAAAAAAATAGCACTAATTCTCTTGAACAATTTATGCTAACATTTTTCTTAAAAAGGGACATGAAACCCAATTTTTTTCTTTCATGATTCAGATAGAGAATACAATTTTAACATTCTAACGTACTTCTATTATCTAATTGTGTCATTCTTCAGATACCCTTTGTTGAAGAAATAGCAATGCACATGGGTGAGCCAATCACACAAGGCATCTATGTGCAACCACTAATCAGCAGCTACTGAGCCTATTCAGATATGCTTTTCTATAAAGGATACCAAGTGCATAAATAAAATTAGATAATAGGAGTAAATTGGAAAAAGTAGTTTAAAATTGCATACTCCAAATCATGAAAAAATAAAATAATAAAGTTATGTCCCTTTAAGTGTTTTGCCTTGCTGCGACTAATTTTTGCTATTCTGTTTGCGAGGCCAGAAGCACAAGCTAACATTTATACACAATGAATGAAATGATGCATAAATTATTCACTTCATTGCACTTTAACCTCTCCGACATTTACAATGTCATAAATACTAATCACAAATCAAACAGGATTGCCTCCTGCAAAGGGTGCGACTTGCTTTATCCGTTAGCACGTCCTAAAACAAAACGGATATAATCCAACATTCTCATCCCTTGTTTTTAAGTCAAACCCCAGGGAAACTATTTCAGTGTTCTCTCTAAGACCTTTTTAACCCCTTAGGGACTGGGAATTTTAACAAAAAACAAAACAAAAAACTTGACAAAAAGGCTGGAAAGTTTTTAGCATTTTTGCCATCATTCTGAGAATTGTTTTGTTTATTTTTTTGGTTTACATATCAAAACTATAGTAGATAACCCAAGATATTGATCTAGGCCCACTTTGGTATATTTAATGCTAATGTTTCACCACCAAATGCGATCATATAAAAAAAAAAAAAAAAAAAAATCACAAATTTTGGGGTTCTCACTAAAATTTACATACCGCCTGTGCAGTCATAACATAAAATAGTTGTAAAAGCTTCTCTGGGATCCCCTTTGTTCAGTAGAAGGACATAAAACCAAAAGGACAACTTCCGATATTTCAAAGGTAAAAACGCTTTAATCTTTACAGCAACGCGTTTCTCGACCAAACAGGTAGTTTCTTCAGGCAAATAATAACTTTACGCGTTGCTGTAAAGATATTAAATTGTTGTTTTTACCTTTGAAATACCAGAAGTTGTCCTTTTGGTTTTATGTCATTCTACGGACTTCACCGGTGGGTACAGAGAGGTCTCGTACTCCTATCTGAAGCATATCCAACATTTGGGGACACCTGGAACAGTGTACTAGCCACTGTAGAGTGCTAGCCTGCTCGCTGGCACCGGTCACAGTACAGTGCAACTTCATCTGGTAAGCCTTCTACCATTCATACTCACAGACCCATTGGGGACATACCACACTATGAGGCGCCCTCTTTTTCTTTTCTAATCAGGTAGCTTGTAAGGTTAAGTTTAGCCGTAGTTTAGAGAGATTACCCTCCCAGCTGACACCTCCCACCCCTGATCCCTACCAAACAGCTATTTTCCCTCTTTCACCACCACAGGTTACCCACCATCTCAGGTACTGGCAGACAGTCTGCCACTATAAAGTTTTAGGGCACTTTTTTTCGCGCTGCAGTGAAGGATCCCCCTTCCTTACTCTCTCACCTCCCTGATCCCTCCCAAACAGCTCTCTAACTTTTGTCAGCCATCTTGGGTACTACTGGCAGCGGTCTGCCTTTTTTGCTAGATCTACACCGCAATAATAATTGTTTAACCCCACAAAGGGGTTAAACACATTATTAAAGTCATGCTTAGAGCTGTAGATGCCAACCTGTACACAAACGGGACTTTAACCCTTGCAAATGGGTTGAACACACAATTAAACACACAGGCCTAATTTCCATTGATGTGGTAAAATGTGGAAACTGGTGATAGAATAATCTTATCTCCACTAAAGTCTATTGAGCTTTCTTGAGTTACCACCAGTTTCCAATTTTTTTAATTTACTTCTATTATCAAGTTTGCTGTGTTCCTATGATTTTCTGTGTTTAAGAGATACCAACGTAGGCATCTGGAGCACTAGATGGCAGGCAATAGTGACGCCATCTAGTGCTCCAGGCCAGCTCCTAAGAATATGTCCCTGCTTTTCAACAAAAGATATAAAAAGAGAAAAAATGATAAAAATGGTTTAAAATTTGCATGCTCTATGTAAATCGTGAAAGAAAAATGTTGAGGGGGAAATTTGCAACATGAGTTGAATATTTATTTTGCACATTTTGGCTATGAAACATCTTGCTTTAGCTTCCTTGTTTGCACAATAGCGATTTGCAGCACACAATCAAAACTCCAACCTCTGGGGAGCATGGAACAAGCACAATTTTGCAGCAAAAAAACAAGCTAAATAAATACTGCAATGCTGTTTTGTTTTTATTAGTTTATGGAGATTTCAATTATGAATTGAATCACCCTTGGTATTATACTGTAACTGTACAAAAAAAACACACAACATAAAGGTATATTAAAGCAGGGCTTGACAAATCTTGGAATCCAGAGAGTCAACTTCTGGCCCTAATTTTAAAAAAAGGGACATTAAACTGCTGGGTACAACTACACTAGCATGGTTACTACTCACCATGCTGTTTTTCCTTACGTACCCACAGCTCTTTAAAGCCGTTCTCTCTTTTAACCCTTCAATTGTGCTGATTGACCTTCTGCATCTTAACACTGGGCGCCGCCATCTTGAAATTTAAGTTCTTGTGTATTCTGCGACAGAAGTGGTGCAAATGTACAGATCAGTGATATAGTCTTGACAAGCGGTTTCATGCACTTCAGTTTAGCATGCCCAATACAGAGCAGGGGCTGTACATTTTTTGCAGTGGCTGCATTTCTCTACATTTGAGGGCTTTTTTAGATTATTTAATTTTAAATTGTCTAAAAAAAAAATGTAACTGTAAATTACTAAATGTAACTGTAAGATGTCAAAAAGCCAGCGAAATCACTGAGCTTCTGCTATAGCAAGCAATAATATGTGAGTACCAAGATGGTGCCGCTCAGTATAAAGATGTAGAGATTTACCAACTAGCTTCGGTAATGGGTTAAAAATAGAATAGGGAGGTGTGTACGGCAGCCGGCCATGCTACGAATCAAAATTAGGTGCTCTTAATATTATTATCTGAATAATCCGTATATTATTTGAGAATACGAGTGACATCGTTACCATCCTTTTCAGGAATAAGTCTCAACAGAAGTTACTGCAATTATATAGAGTTAAAATATAAATCTTGCTTCACATAAATTTAGCTGAAATTTACTTGCTCCTAGAACGGCTGTCATTTTCTCCATTATTTGTAGCGTTCATATATGAGTAAGTCCAAAAGTGGCCTACGGTGGCGAGGAGGACTCAAATATATTAGCATAGACCTCCATCACTTTAAATTTACCGTATTTTACAGGTCCAATATTGGCCTTCTGATTAACAGGAGGTAAATTAAATTTGCACTCCCAACTCTAAGCATTTTTAATTTCACTAACTATATTATTGCTATTCAGTTCCAACACCAAGTATTTTCTCATATGACAGCAAATGGTTTAAGAGCTATTCATATTGATGGAGCACACAGTAGTTCCTTGTGTTCTTGTTGTTTCATAAAAGTTCTAGCATAATTGTTAATTTAAAAAAAAAATCCTGATATTACAATTCTTTTATTAGTGGTATTAATACTTTGTTTTTATAAGCTAACTGATGCTGTCTTAATGCAAGTATAAAAATTTTAGTGTCTATAAAAACAATGGGAGCCGTCATGTTGAAAGGTTACTTTCTCTGTTGTGGCCAATTAAGGACAGTAATGAATAGGTCACTAGAGTTTGCAGCCAATGGCTGTGTAGAATATAAAAGTGTTCTGCACTCCATTTCCAACAGGAACTGAAATGCTCACAATTACAGGAAAAGTGGACAAAATACATAATGAAAGTATATTGTAGTATATATACATACACAATTTATCATTTTATATTACCATCTCAAAGTGTTTTTTATGTCCCTTTAAAGTACATACATTTCAGATTTCTGTATGTATGATATTTATTTGTAATATACCTAAATAAAAAGAACAAATACAACAAATAAAATAGAACGGTTTTAAAGAGGAAGGAAAAAAAGAAACACACAACAATAGAAAAATTAGTAGTAACCACATTAATGTAGTGAAAGTGAATCATGAAAGAAAAAATGTGGGTTCAGTATCCCTTTAATGTCCCTTTAAATATTTTAAACATATTTGTGTATTAACAGTCTCTGGCATCTAAAAAAAAAAAAATTAAGTATGTTTTGGCTCCTCGATTTCACATAAAATTGGTTAACTCCTGTCCTAAAGTATATTCTATAATTTAAGTGTTATAAATTGCCTAAAATCGATAACCCTTAAAAGGGACGGTCTAGTCAAAATTAAACTTTCATGATTCAGATAGGGCATGCAATTTTAAACAACTTTCCAATTTACTTCTATTATCTAATTTGCTCAATTCTTTAGATATCCTTTGTTGAAGAAATAGCAATGCACGTGTGAGCCAATCACACAAGGCCTCGATGTGCAGCAACCAATCAGCAGCTACTGAGCATATCTAGATATGCTTTTCAGCAAGTGATATCAAGAGAATGAAACAAATTAGATAATAGAAGTAAATTAGAAAGTTGTTTAAAATTACATGCTCTTTCTAAATCACGAAAGAAAAAAAATTGGGTTTCATGTCCCTTTAACGTTTTATATTTAGCAAGTGACGTTTGTTTTTGTGGATCTTTTTACATAGGTCTTACATACTCTCTCAAGCATCAAATCCAGCACAAACACTCTCTGTGTTCCTCCCAGCCAGGTGTAGTGAAACACTAGCGTCTAGACACTTTTTAGACTCACTGCTTTAACCAATTAGAATATATTACAATTAAATATACTAATGTCAAGCCATCTTTTTCCTACACAATATTCACTAGGAATTTGGCAATCAAGATGATTCATACCAAAGAAATGTTAATTAACCTTATTGAGATGGGAAACCAAGACCTGTCATCCTGATCTACAAATCTATTGTTATATTTAATTAAAGTTACTTTCAAGCATGATACAAAGTACATATCAATTAGAAAAAAGGTGTGGGGTGGGGGAAGCTTATAAAGTGCATCCACAATTTAAAAAAAACTAAAACATCTTGCAATTACATGATTTGTCCTCATTCTTGCAATAAACATACTAGGTGGATGTAAAACATTTTGAAAACATTATTGCCTTGTTTGCTGCAATTGTTCTTTAGCAACTAAACTTCCCATCACCACTTGCCTCTTGAAGAAGCCGATACAGTCTTGTTACTGGAGCAGACAAGGATAGCCACGGTCATTTTGTAAGCAAAACCCTATAGTCTCTTTAAACAAAGAAATTATATTTTTCTCCTTTATTCACAGAAGGTACTAAATCTTTAGATACCTCACAAACCGTTAAAGAAGACAGTCAAAGAAGATAAAGATAAATGTCAGAGGGACAGAGAACCACATATCTTACTAGGCATGTGGAGGAATTGCCCAGAAGCACATCCCAGAGGGTCATTGTTCTAATCAAATGGCAAAATATACTTTCTAGTTTCTTAAAGGGCCATTATAGTCAAAAACAATTACATGCTGTAAGACTATCGACCCTAGACAACTGTGTGCCTAACCCCCGGAAAATGGGTTAAAACGCACAATAGAAATACCACTCGCGATTTACAGAACACTGCTGGTTCTGAGCAGAAAACGCTACTGACCTAATAAGCACCACTAGTTCCACATCTGAGTCATGCGGTGATTGGATTCTGCTTGGAACCAACAGTACTCTGCGAGAGCAGTATTTCTACTGTGCGTTCACCTCCTTGGCAGGGGCTAAATACATAGTAGTTTAGGGTCAATAGTCTACAAATGACATGCGCTAAGATAAGAGAATGTCACTCATTTTTTTACTATAATGATCCTAAACTTTGTATTTTCTAAAAAGTTCACAGTCTTCTTAAAAGAACATTAAAGTTAAAATTAAACTTTCATCATTCAGATAAGTGCATGCAGTTCTAAGAGACTTTATAATTAACTTCCACTATTCAACTGTGCACAGTCTTTTTAAATGCATGTGCCAGAGTTCACATTGTCAACGTATATGAGTTTGTGATTGGCTGATTGCTGGCACATGGTACAGGGGGGGCAGCAAATGTAATTTAATTTTGAAAACGGTCAGAAAAAAAATAAAATCCACTGCTTATTTAAAATTCAGAGTAACTGCTATTGCAGTATCTTTTTTTATATACCTTTGTTGATTATGCAATCCTACTGTATTTAACCCCCTTGAGCGCCAACGACGGCTCTGAGCCATCACAAATTGTCTCAGGTGCCGACGGCTCAGAACCGTCACTAGCACTCTCCCACTTTGAGGGAGATCTGGGGGCTCCCACCCCGGCGATCTGGCCTGCATAGTGACAAGCATTGACAGAGCTTCACGTTTCGCGCAGCGACGTCACCGCGCAACTTTATTAACAACTGACAATTGTCAGTTATAGGGAGATGGGGTCATGAGGCTTAGAAGCCTGTATTCCAGGCATCTAAGCAGCTACAGACCCCCAAGACCCACCGTTGGAAAGGTAATCGCCTAACCATTCCAACTGTATACAGTATGTGGCATCTGCAAAAAAAAAAAAAACATTTTATTTAACTAAATGTTGTAAAATAATTATTAAAAAAAAAAGGATGTGGGGGTCTTTAGGGCTCATAAATAAAAATCAAAACTTCTTAGAGACCCCCAAAATATATTTTCTAAAAATTAACTAATATATCTTTAAAAATATATATATATATTGCTTTATATATTCTAGCTAAATGATCATTGTAGTGTAAATGCAGTGATCACTTAGCTATAAAATGTCCCTTTTCCAATATTGCTCCTGATATTATATTTGTAATCTATCATGTGGTTACAAATTACCAATGGTAGAGGGATGCTTTTTATGAAAAGCTAATAACATTTTTATTATCAGTCTTTTGGCCTGTGTGTTAGGTGAATAAGCATCCTCTTTGCTCAGCTCTCCCCATAGTCTAATTTTTGCTGCAAAAAGCTTATTTTTTTGCAGTAAAATTGATATCTTATTTCTAGCAGCATACTTTATTTGAAAATATCTTTATTTTTGTAAAGAGAATTATGGCTAAGCATCTGATGAGTGCTGAGGAAGCAGCTGAGATTCTTATGAACTTAGACTAGATTCCTTCTCTGAATGACACTGCAGAAGATTCTGACAGCGACTTTTTCCCTGGGCTGTCAGCATATACTGACAGTTCAAGTAACACAGATGAACCAACTGAGCCACGGCGTGGCCGCAGACAGTTCATAGATGTCAGTTCCCGTGGCAGAGTGATGTCAACAACATCCGCAGCATACTGTTGGAGTCATGGGCATATTGCATCAACATCTACAGTGCCCACACAGCATACTTTGGGAGTCATGGGCATGGGAGATGTTGCAACGACATCCGCAGTGGCCGCACAGCATACTGTGGGAGTCATGGGCAGGCCTGTTCCAAGCTACAACTGGACCTCCCCTAATATGGTTCAGCCAGTGTTGCCTCCATTTATTGACAATTCTGGCCTCTTGGTGGGCACTGCAAATTTTGAACCCATCAACTACTTTCAGTTGTTTGTGGATGATGAGTTCTTAGAATGTATTGTTCAGCAGACAAATCTGTATGCCGAGCAATTTTTTCAAAATACTGGTGCAGAATTCAGCCGCCATGCCAGAGCACATAGATGGACTGCGACCAATTTGAAAGAGATGAGGAAATTCTGGAGCCTCACTCTGCCAATGGGGATTGTGCAAAAGCCAAGCATAGCCTCATATTGGTCAAAGCAGTCTACTCAGATGACCCCTATCTTCTCTGCTACAATGAGCAGGGACAGATATGTTACTGCTCAAGTTTTTGCATTATAATAATAATGCAAATGCTCTGCCACAGGACTACCCAGAACATGACCGATTGTTTAAAATAAGGCCTGTTCTTGACCATTTATTGGCAAGATTTCAAGAGTGCTATACTCCAGGCCAGAACATATCGGTCGATGAATCCTTTATCTTATATAAGGGACGTACTGTTTTTAAACAATACATTCCTTCTAAGAGAGCTCACTATGGGATCAAGCTGTATAAGCTGTGCGAGAGCTCTAGTAGATACACCTATCGTTTTAGGGTATACACTGGCAAGGATTCTGTTCTAGCACCCCCTGACTGTCCCTTCGCCCTTGCTGCAAGTGAAAAAATAATGTGGGACTTACTCCACCCAATATTTAATAAAGGTTACCATGTATATGTGGATAACTTTTACACCGGTGTGCCATTATTTAAATTGCTATATAGCAAGGGCACTGTTGCGTGCGGCACAATCCGTGCCAATCGCAAAGGCTTTCCGACTCACATGTTCAGAAAGCAAAAGAGGAGAGACCACAGCTTTGCGCTCTGATGAGCTGCTAGCTGTGAAATTCACCGACAAGAAGGATGTGCATCTTCTCACAACTATACACGATGAGAGCACATCACCTGTCTATGTCAGGGGGCAGAACACGCCAACTATGAAACCCATGCGTGTCCTGGATTACAATCGGCATATGGGAGGGGTAGATAAGACTGACCAGATGCTTGAACCATACTCTGCTTCTCGCAAAGCATATATATGGTACAAGAGACTGGCAGACCACTTGATACAATTGCTTAAAGGGACACTGAACCCAAAGTTTTTTTCTTTCGTGATTCAGATAAAGCATGAAATTTTAAGCAACTTTCTAATTTACTCTTTATCAATTTTTCTTAGTTCTCTTGCTATCATGTATTGCTAGCACAAATTTGAAGTGTGTAAGACATAAATGAACATGTCACATTTCTTAGAAAAACAATATATAGCCCCTCATTTGATGTGTCAGGGGTGTACTTTCTGTACCCTAATTTAACTTCCTAGATGGCTAGAGCTGTTTAACGGCAGATATGGCAACCTTGAAAATCTTATTTAGAAATTGTCTTTAAACATTTGGGGTGATGTCTACAATTAGACAGCTGTAGCCACCTGGGAATTTAAGATACAGTATACAAGGTACACAGTTTTGGAAAGTACACCCCATGGCGCATCATATGAGGGGCTGCATGTATTGCTAGCACAAATTTGGAGTGTGTAAGATATTCGCTTATCTGTTGCATACTTCAGATATGTGAAAGAAATAGGACCTCATTTGATGCAGCTGGGGGTGTAGTTTCTAAAAATATATAGTTTTGTTGTCATATCTTAATTTCCCAGGCAGCTAGAGCTGTTTAATTGCTGGCAACAATACATTAAATTTAAAGATGCTTTTGGTTAAGGTCTATCAAATTAACACGCCGGCAATAAAATAGTAGAAAAACACAGTGAAATGTTCTCAATTTCTGCTTATTTTAGACTGTTTACCTACTGTAAATATTTAGCAACACAGGTTTTGATGATAGAGTTTAGAAAAATAAAAATTACAAACTAATTTTTATTGATTGTGAAGTACAAAAATATACTTTTTTCATATTTTATACTTTATTTTTAAAACCTGTTGAGACTTACACATAAAATAATGGTATATTTGGAATCTGCTAGGTCTGCAGAAAAAAAAAACATATATAGTTTGTATAGTTTATTCACACAAAACTTTACTTCTAAAACTGTTTAAACGTGAACTGCAACAAAAAGCTCAACACTAGCTTAGCACCCAGGTGGGAAATTGCTTAGCAGCCAAAGGGTTAATGGTATTTTAAAAAGGGACAATAAATATTTCATACATACAAGAGTTTGGAAATATTTTGAATGCATTAATGTCTTGCTTGCTGCAACGGTTTTCCAATAGCCCCTTGCCTTGTTTGGAGAACCCAGTACAGACCTACTGAACGAGACAAGGCTAGCCACAGTCTTTATGTTCGCAATATGTTTTCATTTCTTTAATTGATCATTTCTGCAGGACAGATATGTTGCAGGGTAAAATTGAAGACTGTCATGTGCCCTTCGAGATGTCAGTATTAGAAATTTCAATTTTCAGACTTAAAGGAATAGTCTAATCAAAATTAAACTTTCATGATTCAGATAGCGCATGCACTTTTAAGCAACTTTCTAATTTACTCCTATTATCATTTTTTCTTCATTCTCTTGGTATCTTTATTTGAATGTAAAGCTTAAAGGATTCCAAAACTTTTTTTTTTGTGTGCACTACCAAACCACACATTTCATATAACAATCAGTAATATAAAAGAGATCACCTATTTTTACACTCTAACGAAGCTTCTCTACATTTTAAAATATACTTTTTATTTTCTCCGATTACGTCACCCAATCCAACCCTCAAATATGGGCCGGTCAAGGTGAATAGAAATCTCCAATCTGTTGCAGATTTTCTGCATATCATTATGTGACGATTTCGTCACCCTGCGCATGCGTAGACTGATTGTGAAACTTGCGCATGCGCATATCCCGTCCCTGATACAGCGGGTCTGTTGGTTTGTATAGAGATACACCGTGAGTGACAAACGATCACTCTGCAGAAGCTCGCGCATGCGGATTGCTGCAATGCTCCGCCATATTCGAACCTGGGTTATCCAACAGGATTGGGCTATGAAAATGCATACCCGGTGGTGGGTTTGGAAAACTTTCAATTTTCAGAAGAGGATTACTACTAAACGGTAAAATTTTGGAAGTTGAATGTATAATACAAAATTCTATAATATTTATTAATTTTGCGATAGTGCCAACTTTTTTTAGAGGGTTTAGTGTCCCTTTAAGAGCCGGACCATTTTTGGTTTAGTACCTGGGTAGCGCTTGCCGATTGGTGGCTACATTTAGACACCAATCAGAAAGTGCTACCAAAAAATGGGCCGACTCCTATGCTTACATTTTTGCTTTTTTAAATAAAGATAGCAAAGAACAAAGAAAAATTGATAATAGGAGTGAATTAGAAAGTTGCATGCGCTATCTGAATCCTGAAAGTTTAATTTTGACTAGACTATTCCTTTAATTACAGGAAATTAGACAAAATAAAAAAGACTGTAAAGTTGTTTTCCTACACATACTTAAACATTGTATATTAACATTAACAGTATTTGCAGGACACAAGACCATTTAAATGTCAGACAGCATCTGACATACCTGTAGTATAAAATCTGACCAAATGCCTGTGACCTTGTATGCTTCAATAATTTAACATCAATTAAAAGGATGGGCTGAATTTTTTCTTTTGACAGCATGGACATAATTCTCAACTGACAGCCTTTCAACTTCAAATAATTGAGACATTCCTATGAGTCAACAAGACAGAAACATACAGTACCTGCCTGGAGGAAAATTTCACTTCTTTTAGAACCACAAAAATCCTATCTGCGGTTTTGCTGTGACTAAGTGTTGCTTGGAAAACAATTTGGTAATTACTGATGAATACCTGACTTCACAGGTAGCACGTTACTCTCATTTATTCCCTTTATAAAGATACACGCTCCTGTTGGGGTTTTAAATCAAACTTATCTAGGTCAATTAGTATAGGGGGTTCCCAAAGTATTTTAGAAAGAACACAACCTTTTTGAACATGAACAGAACCACAGAACCCCCAAACAGTATGAAAAAAATAAAATAAAAACCTATGTTTCTTTATAGTTCAGATTCCAATGAAAAGCATGGGAAATGCTAATCTAGGAAAGTCTTTACATACAAGGAGATCTGTTCCTGGCAAAGCTGCTTCCATATTTTATTGCAATATACAATTATAACTGATACATCACCAGGTACAGCAAAAGCTTAAACAACTGCAAATTATAGTGTGGGAATGGGGAGAAATTTGCTGTAACAGCACAATGGAGACACCTAAGTACAAACCCTGCAATATCATTTTTGGAGGCCTTGTCGACAAGATTAAAAGTAATATCTAAATATAAGAATAAAAACGTATACAGTGAATCACTTACTTTTATTTCCTAAGACTACAAAAGGCTCCATTTTGTGAAAGAACCAAAGTATTGTCTTCGGCCATTGGCCCTGTATATTCTATTTATCAAGACCTACACAGCCTTATTTGTTTTTAAATCTCATTCAAATCACCCTCATGGGGTAAATGCTCAGTTTACAAACATGACAGGTCTGAAGCTTCTGGATTATCTTGCCATCTAGTATCCAAAGTTCACATATATATGTGAGGAACACTGAGCTAATGATTTTTTCTTAAAATAGGAGTGTCCCACCTTTTCCCTATGAAGGACCACAACCAAATCTTTGCTGGCTGGTGAGCACATTTTAGAAATACTAAGTACTGTAATTACATATAAATCAGCCTACAAAAGAACAATGATTTGGCTAGATATACCATTGTGTTTTGCTTACACAAGTACAATATCTGGTAATATAATACAATCATACGTCTGTATTACTGACCAGGCCCAGACAGATTTTCTCTCCCCAATAGAAAAAAAAAAAATTATCTTCAGGCAGAAAATGTATATATTGTAAAACAAAATGATTGCATTTTACCCTCTATTATAGACATACATTATTCAGTAAGAAGGGGGGGCACACACACTATGACATGGCACCCCTGACCTTAGACTGGACTTTGAACACCAACATGAGTCTACCTTTAAAAAAATAATTTTTCATTATCTTTGACATATATGTTCTCTCTGCATCCATTAACCAAGGCTCGGTCTACAGAAATCACTTAGATACCATGTGTGTCCGAGTCTGCAGATTTCACAAAATGATTCGGCATCTGCTAGGAATCACGAAGATGATAGAATTTAAAAAAAAAAAACTATTCACAGCTGGAGAAGTTCTTACCTAGCTGTAAAAATACAAGTGTATCCTGCAAATTATCTGTGACTCACACGTTGTGTTTATTTTGCCATTTTTCCCTTCCACCTTCAAAAGCTTGCAAGATTCTTCAAATGCCCTGGGAACTTAGGTGATATCACTCGTCACTATCATAAATTTTTATAAAAGGAACACTAAAGTCAAAATTAAAACTTTCATGGTTCAGACAGAGCACTTAATTGTAAACAATTTGTTTAATTCCCCCCCATTATCAAAATATGCACACTCTTATATGCACACTTTCTGAGGCACCACCTCCTACTGAGCATGGCTGTCACATGATGCAAGAGGAAGGAAAAATGTTACATTGAACAACAACTACTAGTCATTTGAAATTCACACCAAGTGCTTTTGCTTTGACTTTTTATTGTGAATGTGTTGATTATGCAATGCCAGTGTATTTAATGGTCCTTTAAACCTAATCTTTCTTTTTGTGTCAGAGGTGGAAGCAATAAATTGTTTTAATATCAAACAACTAGATCTCTCTCTCTCAAAGTATGGATCAGAAATGGCCATTAAATACCATATATAAAATCCTGATACGTTGTAGCCTGGAGTGCATCATTTCCTGAGATAGATACATTAACACACTTATTAGGTTTGAACCCCAGAGGTAGAACTTTTCTTCACTTTCTGCGATGAGATTTTTTTTAGTGAAAAATTTTCTGCAGGTTATTTTTAAATAAAATAAAATTTTAAATTAGACAGTTACACTAAGGCACCAGTTCAATGTGTTGATTAACTGAAGTATAAAGCAATTTTTTAACGTTTTATAATATAGTGCAGTAGTTGAAAATTGCATTGCAAATTAGCTGCATTCAAAAAAATAAAATTTTAAAATGTCTCTTGAATAAATAAGTTTCCTTTTCTCTTGGTCTAACATAGAAATGTAGTAATAAAAAAGATGCAAAGCTCATACTAACGTCTTACATTCAGAATAAACAGCTTTGCAGACTGGGAAAGACTAGGGTGTGGGATTGATTTTTTTTTTCTCTGAGAGCAAGTCAACAAGCAATGAGCTTTGCAGCGCTACTGCATATTTGACTGTTCACTTCCAACAGCACTTTGCTCTGGATGCACTGTGCTAAGGAAAACTTACACAGTGCAGCCAGAGCACAGCTCTGTTTGAAGAGAATTGTCTTATGTGGAGCAGCACTACAAAGTTCAAGCGCTAACAGTGCCTGTATGTGTCCTGCTCTTTCTGCAGACATGCTGCATTTTCTGCAATGACATCTCAGATCACTGTATGTTCTGCCTTGGGGGTTTGAACATTGTCTTTTTAAACAAATTCCTTCGCTGTTTGATCACAAATGGGTTAATATAGTCAAAGATGCATGCCTATGTCACTCCAGACGAAAACACAGCTTTACAGCCAATCAGAAGTACCCACATATTGTGTATGCTTAAATCAATGGCTGTATCATCATGTGGGACAGAATTGGGGGGTTATCCAGGAGTGTAACTATGACTACATGTTTATAACATACTATAAGAGAAAGTAAATTTTACTGAGTAAAAAGAAGGGAAATTGTTTAAAAATGGCATTGTCTAGCAGAATAAAACAGTTTACACTAGAATGTCCCTTTAATCATTTTTCTTTACGTGATAAACTAAGCACTCTCACGCTACTAGGCCAGCAAATTTACAGTAGTGTGCTATAACATGGGCAGAATAGCCTGGACATAAGTTGCTTAGGCTGCCTTTTTCTCAAGCCACCACAGAACAAAATAAAATGGATCTACAATAATTGTTCCACTGTCCACTCACAAAGTAATTATGAAAATATACACACAAGAGGAACAAAAATTAAAATCTAAAAATCAGTAGATTTCTCTTTTTTTTTCCCCCACACTGATTCTCGATGACAGAGCAGCTGTCACTTAAAAAAAGAAGCAGTAAAAGTTATACTGGTAACAAGTATTTACTGCAGAGTGACATATGACAGCCATTTTATTGTTTTGCAGAAACTATTTGTAAAGGAAAATGTTCTTGTCATATATTGTTAGTTAGATTGATGTAGAAAAAAAAAGAACAAACAAAAAATATATGGAACAATGTCAAACTAATTCTTACACATAAAAATAGCAAAATGTTAAGCCGAAATTCAGTCAGAAATGTTTAAAATGAAGATATTGATAGTTATACTGAGCTATCAATCATAAAGGCCTGAAAATGAAAATTCATGTAATTTACACTATATCAGGGCTACACAGCTCATTCATTTGTCCAATTTTCCTGTAATTTACAATAACTATGAAAATTGTGAGGCTTCCCATTTCCCTGAGCTCCTATAAAGTAATACTGATGCTATGTTGTGTCTTCGTTATCCTAAATGTAAAAGCCTGTTCTTTACCACTTATACCCTGCTGAGGCCAGTTAAAAACAAAAAGTTATAAATGAGCTGAAAAAGAAAAACTCTCAATAGTTTCTCTCTTTTAAATGTTTTACCCAATTATCAATTTTACCTACTGGAGTGTATTAAATTGTTTACAAATAGCTCCTTCGCCTTTATTCTCTCACTTGAAATAGCCGATTTAGCCTATTGTATCCCCACCTATACTGTTGTTTGTTTTAAAAAAGGGAGATAGATAAAATAATGCTACCAGTGAGGGGCTGTGGGAGAGAGGCACTAAAATGTTCATATTCCATTGGTCTCTCTAAATTCTGGTCTTTGAATTAACAATAATAAAAGATAAGGAGGGCTTTGTTTAAATAATTAGACAGGTAAGACAATGAGGTCCCAACAAGATCACCCCACTGAATTCAGTTATCAGAAACAGCAATTCATGTACAAACTATACCTAAAGGAACAATTTCCTATATATTTTAAACTCTGCAGCTGGTAGAACAAGTCATTGGAAACACATTAATAGGACAGTATACTGTAAAATTATTTTTCTCACAATGTGTTTCCAACGACTTGTTATACCAGCTGCAGAGTATAAAATGTATTGGAAATTGCTTCTTTAGGTTTAATTTTGAATATGAAATAGCTGTTTTTGTTCTTGGACACCACAAACCATCAAAATGGGTTGAGCTTGAAAAGAAATCAGATCTACTTATGTTATCACTTTATGTACAGATACATGCTTCCTTATCTTATTTCTGTTTGTATACCAAATCCCAATACACAGAGAGAACTATGGGAAATTAAAATTGTATTGATTTTCTAAAATCTCCCACTGGGAGTGCAATTTCTTCTGCTGGCTATGTTTACATGTTTTCTATTTTTCCCTATACTTAAATATAGAAACTTTCAGTATAAGCAGGGGAACCAGTCCACAGGCAAAATCAGCTATTTCAAACGCTAATAGAAAGGTAAAGGAAGTATTTATAAACTATTTAATAGACTCCAGCAGGTAAGGTAAAGGAAGTATTTATAAACTATTTAATAGAAAGGTAAAGGAAGTATTTATAAACTATTTAATAGACTCCAGCAGGTAAAACGGTTCATTGGTAACCAATTAAAAAGGGAGAACAATTTAGGGTTAACTGATTAAGATTTAAACAACAAATACAACGTTAAAAAAATTTACAGCAACATATTTGTTTTAGAAGAAAAGGAAAAAAAAAAACACACAATTATATCTAACATATAGTGTCTAATATTTATCTATGGTTGATTCCACCTTGAGTTAAAGGGATATGAAACCCAAAAATGTTCTTTTGTGATTCAGACAGAACATGCTGTTTAAAAAAAAAAAAAAAAAAAAAAAAAGGTTCTAATTTACTTCTATTATGAAATTTGCTATGATAATCTGTGTTAAAGAAATACCTAGATAGGCATCTGGAGAACAACATGGCTGCTACAGCAGCTCACGGCTAAAAAAATTTTTTGCTAAGAGGTGACGTTTTCACCAATAGCCGTGCAGAAAATCCGGATCCCATGGGCGCCAAGCAGGATTTACCGCACGGCTATTGGCTAAGAGGTGAAAACGTCACCTGCTGTAGCAGCTAAAAACGGTGATCGATTGAAACAAATAAAAGGTACTTTCTACATGAAAGTATCTTATACTTCATGAATGAAAGTCCCCTTTATTTGTTTCAATAGTAAATCCTAGTGTTTGTAAAACGCTAGGATTTACTTTCGCTTTAAGCAGGTCTTATGTTTCAAAAGCCATATTGGCACCCTTTGTCCTTGCAGGGGAAGTTACTGTAGAGGCTGCACACTACATCCCAAAACATAGGTACATATTAATGTATAACCTTTGTTATGGGTATCGCCGTGTGTTATAAAGACTGCATATGTCTTACCCATGCAGAAAGGGAACAAGGTGTGATTAGTATTCTGCAACTTGCCATGAGGCAGCGTGTAGTTGTGGTTATATGTTGTGAAATGGCATTCTGTCTCACAGTATAGAAATAATAAGGCATTTAATGCGGTTTGTTAAATAGACATTCTGACAACAAAATGATAAATATTGCTTCAGGCCTGACACAGACAGGACTCTATCAAGCTTGTCTTTTAATGTGTAAATAGGCCAACAAAATGTATTAAAGGGACATTAAACACTTTGAGATGGTAATATAAAATGATAAACTGTATATATAAAACAACTCTGCAATATACTTTCATTATTTATTTTGTCCTCTTTGCCTGTAATTCCATTCTGAAATTGTGAGCTTTTCAGTTCCTGTTAGAAATGGAAGTGCAGAACACTGTTAAATCCAGCACAACCATTGGCTGCACACTCTAGTGACCTATTTATAACGGTCCCTAATTGGCCACAGCAGAGAAGGTAACACAAGTTACAACATGGCAGCTCCCAGTGTTTTATAGACACTAAAACTTTACACTTATTTTGTCACTTTTTAAACAACTAATGAAACTTTAAAAAATACATCTACAAGTTAATCATGGACTAATCTTTTCTTTGAATGCATCATTCTATCTAGCATGTATTTAGTGTTTAATGTCCCTTTAATACTTGCTGCAAAGATTTTTTTCTGAATCACAAGACTAGCGTGGCTAGTTCAATATAAAAAAAAAAAATGCAGGGCTGAAAAAATATCAGTACGGTTTATCAGTCAGTGGGGAAAGTTACTAGCCTAGTCCGTATTCAAGGGACATTGCAGCCAAATGTGACATGTACATTAGTGCGTACAAGTTTTGAATAGAAGCATTTTTAAAATATAGTTGTATTAGCACAATATGCTTCTGATAAATGTAATCACTGTTTTCTAGAGAGCTCTTACTACTGTGCACATGAAGCATATCTAAATATGCTTCACGCACCTAACATTTTAAACAGTAAAACTGCTCAGTAAACTGGTAGTGACTTGTATCATACAAATTGTGTTATCACATTTTTGATGCTACATGTGCTTTGAATTCAAAAGTGGAATGCATTATTGTGCATTTCAATTCTGGCTAGAGTGTCCAATTAAAAGGGACAGTAAAGTCAAAATTAAAAACAGGCACACTCCTGAGCTCTTATGAGCCTACATGGTTGTACTCTTCAATTACTAAGCAAATTTAATAACAGAAGTAAATTGGAAAGTTGTTTAAAATTGCATGCTCTATCTGAATAATGAAAGTTTAATTTTGACTTCACTATCCCTTTAAAGAAAGGGGAAAAAAAACAATTGTACTTGTCTAGTGCAATTTTTTAATTGGTCTGAGAATTGAGACATTTTTCTTTCGTAATTCAGATAGAGCATGTGATTTTAAACAACTTTCGAATTTACATCTATTATCTAATGTGTTTTGTTTTCTTGGTATCCTTTGTTAAAAAAGGACATGATGGTAGGCTCAGTAGCTGCTGCAGGTGGCTGCACATATATGTCTCATGTTATTGGCTCATCTAATGCATTCAGCTAGCTCCCTAGTAGTAAATTGCTACTCCTTCAACAAAGGATATCAAGAGAATGAAGCAAATTAGAGGTACAGTGGGAAAATTGTTTACAACTGTTAGCTCTATCTGAGTCATAAAATGTTAATTTTGGGTTTCATGTTCCTTTATGACATTTCCACGCTTGTATATGTATAAATATATAAGTATGTGTCATGCCCTGGATGTTATTTCTACTAAATGTGACATCAATATCATAAGATATCAGAAGTAAAATTGTAGTCAAAATTTCTGGGTAAAGCAACTTCCTGTTAGAAATCTATTCTACTATAGGAGAAAAGTTTTTTCTACAATTCTGGCCAACTGGTCTACTCCAGATATAAAAGTGATAAAATATTTGACTCATGGATATTTTTGGCTTCTTAGATACATAGAATATTGTTTTGTTTTATTAATCGGAAAAGTCAAAATCTAATCAAAACTCTGATAAACAAACAAAATCTATTTGTCGAGTTTGTTTTTTAAGGGGACATGAAACACACAAAAAAATAAATTTCTTTCATGATTCAGATACAGAATACATTTTAAAACAACTTTCAAATTTACTTCTGGTATCGAATTTGCTTCATTTTTTGGTATCCTTTGTTGAATGAGCAGCAATGCACTACCGGGAGCTAGCTGAGCACATTGTGAGAGCCAATGACAGGAGGCATTTGTGCAGCCACCAATCAGCAGCTAGCTCCCAGTAGTGCATTGCTGCTCCTGAGCATACGTAGGTCTGATTTTCAACAAAGGATACAGAAAGAACAAAGCAGATAGAAGACATTTTGAAAGTGTTTAATATGGCACTCGATCTGAATTGTGAAAGTTTTGTTTTGACTTTACTGTAAACTTAGTAGCCAGACAGAAAACTGAGGAGCCAGCCAGTTTTCAGGATCCAAAATTACAATTCTAGTAGCCGTGGCTTGCTGGATTTATCAAGCCCTAATATACTTGAGCTGGTTGGTTGGAGTTTTAAAAATAAATGATAATCATTACTGATTGCAACAGACATAGAGAAACCATTTAAATCCCTGATGAGAGAAAAGCAGCAATTAAGTACTTGCTGTAAAAATGTAGCCTTCCCTGTCATTTTAGGAACCTGTTTAACAAGTTAAGAGACTTTATTCAGTTTCTTATTCCATATATATGGGGGGGGGGAACAACTCACTTTTGAATAAAGTAAATTAGACATATGAATTGAAGCATCATTAGTCTTTAATGAAAGATTGATTTGTTAATCCATTAGTGTATTTTATGCAGTAAAATGGTTTTATTATAGATTTTTAAGAACTAAAACATATATATATATATATATATATATAGTATATTTATGCAGCATTTACTGTTATAGGACATGAAATAGTTAATATAATGGATAATAAAATGCCAAATGTCTTACATTTAACTTTTATTCCAAGGACATGTAGGTTAAGATAACCATCAAATAGTTAACCCAGACAAGTACACAGGTAAATTGAAATCATAAAAATAAAATGGCACAAAGCTGATATTTTTGGGGCAGACAGTATATTGTGCTTAGTTCAGCTAAATAAGGAAGTCCTTTTATAATCCAGCACACCAACAACTTGTATCCTTCCTTTCAGCCAAAACAGCATGAGGAATTCATAATTGGCTTTTAATGTTATCCAGACCAGTTTCTAGCACAATTTTAACCTCTTTAATGCCAAGGACCTAAAGCAGTGAAAGGAGCATTTAGGATTTTAAAATTGTGAAGCATCTAAATAGTTAATTATTTAGGGTTGAAAAAAAAAAATAGATCAAATGCTTTAAATTCCTCCATATACAATGAGGTCTCCCTGCAGATCTACAGCTAAAATGAGCCTAGATGAGGCAGCTGTTAGCAGCCACCTGATCTGCCCCCACTGCAGATGAGGTTACTGCAGTAATTTTCCCCTTTACTAACCTACGATAACACTTCTCTAGCTGCTCCTTGAACAGTGGTACAGCACCCCTTTGAAGAATCTGCTGTCAAATAATAAATTCAATCCCACTCATACCGCAGTATAAAGTAATCCTGCAGATAAAACCAGGATATACAGTCACATTCAACGAGAACTCCTGCAGCAAACCAGACTTCCATATAAAACGAGCACCAACAAAATGATTCTGGGGTGATCTTTCAGCAAATCCAAGGTAAATCATATTATTGCCAATAAATCATCCTGCTGCAAAACCGAAATTCCATAAACACAATGAATGATCATGTATTTCCCACCTCAAGATCAATAACAAGTAAAGGTAGGCTTAAAGCATTCTTACACTGAGGTAAGCAGATTCAATACGACCTACTCAGCAAACTTAAAGGAGTTGGTACAATCCACATGTGATTTTTTTTTTTGCCATGAAACGCATATCCTGCAATTGGATCCGTAATGGATCTCTGTGTTCTTACCTTGCTACAGGGTGATCAGCAATCCCACAGTTGAAATATATGTAAAGCGTGTAATGTTCCTTAGAAAAGTGGTTTCCTTTCCCAGATCCTTTCCCCCCCTTCTCCTTTTCCCTTCCCTGCAGTGCAGGGCTCAGACATCACATTCCAGGCAGGGGATAGTAACAATGCTAGGTGGGCTTCCCTTTCACAAAACCAACCTCCACACTGCTGCCGTCAGTGCGCTGCCATATAAGGCAAGTCTGGGCCGAGTCCTTTACTTTACTCAGCAAAGGCGGAGTTCTGGAGAGCCCAGGGGAAGGGATGGCCGAGGGAGGGAAAAGAAGGAAAAAGAAAACCAGAAGAAAAGAAAAAAAGTGTGAGAAATTGAGAGGGGAAAGGGAGTGTGTAAAGAAAGATGGGGGATACGGGGAATATAGTATAATGCTGCTACAAGACGAATAAATAATGGAACATGAGTTTGAGAACGAGGGAAGCTTAGCTAGCAAAGGAAGTGTTGGAGAAAGCGAAACGATGTAATTGCGGGCGGGGACAAGTACATATGATAAAGGATATATAGATGACTGGGAACCATATGGGTGGGATGATAAAAAAACAACAACAGGGGTGAATGAAGGAAGGGAGGAGTGAAGGGCGCAGGAAGGCTCTGTCTGTGCCTGCCCGAGTAAGAGATTTTCTTTGGGGGGACACAAAAAATACACACTTTCCGGCCAGTCCCTTTTCCACACTTTAGGACAAGGCAGTTTCAGATTGTGATTCAGTAATTGTTCCTGGTTGTATGTTGAAGCCAAGCAAGGATCTTGAAGGAGCTAAATCTGCACGAACTTCTGTATTAGATACAGACACAAAACTTTGTTGTTGATGCCCCCAATAACTTTACACAAACAATACTAGCCTGTATAAAAAAAATGCGTTTACCCCCATACCAAGAACTAAAACAGAATGAATTGAAAACACAGATTAACACCTTCGTTGCTGTGTCTTTTTACACTCCCAGTGCTGCAGTTTTGTATGCTTTTGCACTCATTGTATAACGACAGAATATCTAAAGCCCTGCTAAAGCGCCACTGCACATTGGCATGAGAGACAATTAAAAAAGAGGTGTAGCTGCTATTCTATGCCACTGTAACTTAAGAATTTAGCTATGTGTTTAGTTTAACCCATTAATAGTTAGAAATGGGCACGTATGAAAAGTTACCAACTATAAAAACAAGATCTCACTTTTTGTGGTAGAATGTCCCTTTAAAGGGACATTATAGACTCATTTTTTCTTTGCATACATGTTTTGTAGATTATCTATTTATATAGCCCATAAAGTTTTTTTTTTTAAATAAATGTATAGTTTTGCTTATTTTTAAATGACATTGCTCTGATTTTCAGACTCCTAACCAAGCCCCAAAGTTTTATAAGAATACCGTCAGCTACCTTCTTTCTCCAGCTTGCTGCTGTTTGTGTAAAGGGTCTTTTCATATGCAAAAGAAGGGGGAGGGGGGAGTGTCTTATTTCCCACTTGCAGTGGGCTTTCCAACTACCTTTTCAACAGAGCCAAACTGACAGCTTCTAAGTAAGTTTTTAAACAGTTTTATACTGGATTTTTATATCAGTATCTGTGCGTCTTATTCTTTATAGTAGTGTCTATTACATGCAGTTATATGAAAATGAGTGTATACTGTCCTTTTAAGACGTAAAATAAGTTTACACAATAATTCTTTTTATGCTAGAATAACTGGGTTGTAATTAACTATACTAAAAAACAAGTATACTCTAGCCTGCCCACTAAGATCCAACAACGACCTGCTCCTTGCATCCGCAACTATCACCTCCTCTCATGCTAGACTACAGGACTTCTGTCGTGCAGCACCTACCCTCTGGAACACTCTCCCTCGTGCTGTCAGGCTTTGCCCTAATCTTTCTTCCTTTAAATGTTCCCTGAAGACTTTTCTGTTCAGAAAAGCCTACACCACCCAACTCAATAATAAATTAATTTCACTTACCTAACATTTCCCTCATCTAACTCTGTATTAACATCTTTCTCAATCTTGCAGTCCTCACCTCCTGTTTCTCAACCTCCTACCCTTCTAGATTGTAAATTCCCACGGGAATAGGGCTCTCAATCCCTCCTGTATGTGTTTGTAAATTTTGTCCTGTATCTTACAAGTCTTATATTGTTTTATTTAAATGAATTGTATCCATGGACAGCGCTGCGGAATATGTTGGCGCTTCATAAATAAAGTATAATAATAATATTGTGTGTGTGTGTTAAGAGTTTATACACTTGCCCTTGCCTGTTTGACATCACTAATGACATTGTCACTAATATTCTGTTTTATGTCCCCCCTGGGGATTAGAATCAGCCATTACCCAGTCACTAGCTTTAGGATTGTATTTTTGCTAAGTGGTTCATTGCTTAAATCCAGAAGAGCCCATCCTGTTCTTTAAATGCAGTTGTAGTTTTGGCTTCTCTGCCCTCTAATGTTTTTCTTTCATTTTAAACACATATGTTCACCTTAAAACAGTAAGTTTCTGCATTTGAAAAATATATTTTAATGGTTATTAAACTAAAATGTAATTCCTCATAAAATTTAAAACTATCGCTTTTTTTGTTGTTAAGAAGAGAGCTTTGCAAATGCTCTTTCATTATTTATTTTGTCTGGACTTCTAACATGCTGCCCAGTGATTGGTTGATATGTATAAGAACTTATTTATATCTGTGTCTAACTGTCAACCGTAAAGAGAATAAATTAACAAACATTCAAGACGCTTTCAAGGGTTGTGTTCTGGACCTTAAAACAATACATCATTTACTAAGAAAATGAGTTTTAAATTTCTTTAAAACATTTTTAGTGTGCATACAGATATTTTTTAATGAAGTGTTAAGAAAATACAAAATGTAGATGGTTGAACTTGATCATTGTGTGTGTGTCTTAAATTCACATTTGTAAACAGATGTAACTACTTGAATATTGGCATCAGCATAATAAACGTAATAAGTGTACTCATTTACCTACTAAATAATTCAATATTTGTTATATTTGTAATACATTACAATAATGAGGTAAATAAACTATATTTAAACATGGTGATCGGAAGTGACATAGTGATGTGAATGTTAGGGTATGAAGGATGTGTAGGTGCAATGCTACTGTTCATATAGATATCGATGAAACCAGTAGAATGTATGTATATGAAATCATGAGAATGCAAAAATGTGTGATTTATACAATATATTGATCCCAAAATATTTAATTAGAACAATGTGTGTGGTGAATTGAAAGTAAAACAAAAATAAAGTGATGGAGAGTATAAAAACTCTGATAAATGTATATTCTAGTTATTTTGTATTATTTATTAATTTTGAAACAATCTAGTTTCCGTATTTTATATACACATGGCAGACGTATGTTAAAACTAGATTACGATATCCATAGGTGGTAGATTACGATATCCATAGGTCTCAAGTATATGGTTTCATATGTTTTTATATGCATTTACAGTTCATGATATTTTATAATTAATTATATACGAACAAAGAGATTATTTTCTTAGATTTCATAATTTTGCCTTCTTTGGTCTGATGATTTACAAGTCTCAATGTTTCTTACACAGATATTATGTACAGTTTTTAAAAAAAAAAATTGTATATATGTATTATAAAAGTTTCTCAGTTTCATTAACTCATGTCCGACACAATGTAAATAATTGCATGTGATCGATACAATGTATTCAATTGGTTATTTTAAAAGTACAACTTCCGGTTTTAATTATACCATATGTATTTAAAGATGTTGATTACTATTGGTTTTATTTGTTTTTACTGCCTGAGGAAACGACCAGTGTGTGATCAAGAAACGCGTTGCAAACAACAATAAAGGATTGTTTTTAACTTTTTATACTTGGAAGTTGTCCTTTCACTGGCCTGGACCAGTTTTTTTTTAGTTTTTTTTTAGTTTTTTTTTAACCATTTAGTTTTTCACACTCCGCTGATTGTTGGGAGACCGTTGGAGCCTTCTTGGGACTGTAGCTGGGAACACGTAGAGAGAAACACTCCGACCACCACAACAAGTCTGTTGTCAGTGAGCTAGCTGCTGTTAAGTGTTAGCCTGCCTTTAAGCACCGGTCAACGTACAGTGCCACCAATCTTGTGAGCTTATTTTACTTACCTTTATACAAAAGTTATCTGAAATACACTATGAGGCGCCCCTTTCTTCTTCTCTAATTTTTCACAGATCACTTTTCACTTCAGGTTTCAAAAGTGGAGCAGCCTACCAATACACAGGATCCATTTTACCATCGGATCCTTTCAACACTGTTCATGGAACTTTCTAACATATGAAAGACTGGTATTTCTTTTTACACTGATATAGGCATATCACACGCCTAATTGATTTTATGTTTATGTAATTATATTGTTAATATTTTTCACATTTGGATTTTTCTCTTTTGGATTTTTGGCAAACTGATTGTAACTTCATTTACTTTCAGCTGCATTTTATAATATATATTACATTTACACTTTATCTTTTCTATTATTCCCTTTCCTGGGGATTTTTGGTGCGCCCCCTATATGATATCTATATTAGATATTCATATTTTATATTTCCACATGCTATACAGGGAGTGCAGAATTATTAGGCAAATGAGTATTTTGACCACATCATCCTCTTTATGCATGTTGTCTTACTCCAAGCTGTATAGACTCGAAAGCCTACTACCAATTAAGCATATTAGGTGATGTGCATCTCTGTAATGAGAAGGGGTGTGGTCTAATGACATCAACACCCTATATCAGGTGTGCATAATTATTAGGCAACTTCCTTTCCTTTGGCAAAATGGGTCAAAAGAAGGACTTGACAGGCTCAGAAAAGTCAAAAATAGTGAGATATCTTGCAGAGGGATGCAGCACTCTTAAAATTGCAAAGCTTCTGAAGCGTGATCATCGAACAATCAAGCGTTTCATTCAAAATAGTCAACAGGGTCGCAAGAAGCGTGTGGAAAAAAACAAGACGCAAAATAACTGACCATGAACTGAGAAAAGTCAAGCTGCCAAGATGCCACAGTATTTTATAGCCCAATTCAAAAGGGAGTGGCTTATCAAATGCCACTCAAAAAGACCAATGGGAGTGTCTATAGTTCAGAGAGAAAGGTGTACCTGGGGGAAGGGATCTCAATAACAGCTAAGTGAATATTCCAGTGATAAAATGTCACCACACCACTTGCCACCAGTTTGGCCATATTTCAGAGCTGCAACATCACTGGAGTGCCCAAAAGCACAAGGTGTGCAATACTCAGAGACATGGCCAAGGTAAGAAAGGCTGAAAGACGACCACCACTGAACAAGACACACAAGCTGAAACGTCAAGTCTGGGCCAAGAAATATCTCAAGACTGATTTTTCTAAGGTTTTATGGACTGATGAAATGAGAGTGAGTCTTGATGGGCCAGATGGATGGGCCCGTGGCTGGATTGGTAAAGGGCAGAGAGCTCCAGTCCGACTCAGACGCCAGCAAGGTGGAGGTGGAGTATTGGTTTGGGCTGGTATCATCAAAGATGAGCTTGTGGGGCCTTTTCGGGTTGAGGATGGAGTCAAGCTCAACTCCCAGTCCTACTGCCAGTTTCTGGAAGACACCTTCTTCAAGCAGTGGTACAGGAAGAAGTCTGCATCCTTCAAGAAAAACATGATTTTCATGCAGGACAATGCTCCATCACACGCGTCCAAGTACTCCACAGCGTGGCTGGCAAGAAAGGGTATAAAAGAAGAAAATCTAATGACATGGCCTCCTTGTTCACCTGATCTGAACCCCATTTGAGAACCTGTGGTCCATCATCAAATGTGAGATTTACAAGGAGGGAAAACAGTACACCTCTCTGAACAGTGTCTGGGAGGCTGTGGTTGCTGCTGCACGCAATGTTGATGGTGAACAGATCAAAACACTGACAGAATCCATGGATGGCAGGCTTTTGAGTGTCCTTGCAAAGAAAGGTGGCTATATTGGTCACTGATTTGTTTTTGTTTTGTTTTTGAATGTCAGAAATGTATATTTGTGAATGTTGAGATGTTATATTGGTTTCACTGGTAAAAATAAATAATTGAAATGGGTATATATTTGTTTTTTGTTAAGTTGCCTAATAATTATGCACAGTAATAGTCACCTGCACACACAGATATCCCCCTAAAATAGCTATAACTAAAAACTACTTCCAAAACTATTCAGCTTTGATATTAATCAGTTTTTTGGGTTCATTGAGAACATGGTTGTTGTTCAATAATAAAATTAATCAAATTAATCAAAAATACAACTTGCCTAATAATTCTGCACTCCCTGTAGAATGATTTATATTTGGCTGCACGTTTCACACTTTTACTTACTACATGCACTGAGTATTACTTTTTAAAAATAAATAAATATCACATTAGTGACTAAACTAACATTATTTCTGATAGGCCGTTTCCCAAGTGCCATGGTAACTGCAGATTTGTCCTGATTTAATATGTACAGGGACAGTAAACAGCTTGTAATTCCAAGATTTATCTGCAGTATTACAATAGGTGAACATATTGGAGTGTAAAAATGTTTTGATTGTATTAAAGGGACATTAAACACTATAAATACATGCTAGATAGAATGATGCATTCAAAGAAAGTATTAGTCCATGACTAACATGTAGATGTATTTTCTAAAGTTTCATAAGTTGTTTAAAAAGTGACAAAATAAGTGTACAGTTTTAGTGTCTATAAAACACTGGGAGCTGCCATGTTGTAACTTGTGTTACCTTCTCTGCTGTGGCCAATTAGGATCAGTTATAAATAGGTCACTAGAGTGTGCAGCCAATGATTGTGCTGGATTTAACAGGGTTCTGCACTTCCATTTCTAACAGGAATTGAAAAGCTCACAATTTCAGAATGGAATTACTGGCAAAGAGGACAAAATATATAATGAAAGTATATTGCAGAGTTGTTTTATTATATACAATTTATCATTTTATATTACCATCTCAAAGTGTTTAATGTCCCTTTAATACTGTATTTGCTGATTTATAATAGCCAAACTCAAGCCACCACTTACATTATTTGGAGAAGCCAACCTGGATTTGCTATTGAGTACACACAACTAGCCAATATGGGACAGATATAATGTGCTCTCCCAGTTTTCAGAATAAAAAAAAATAAATTAAAAAAATTCAGACTTAAAGTGCAGGAAACGAGGACAAAATAAATAAGACACTTTATATCAAAATCTCTGTGTGTTTACTGTCCCTTTAAGCTCATCAGTCTCAGGACATTCTTGTCTTTCCCTCTTTTTATTAAAAAAAGTAGCAACAGATCCGCCAAGCATTTGGGGGATCTACTATTTGATTTTTATTTCTTGTCTGCCAAGTGCGCCACAGCTCACGTATATTATAGCACTAATCATTTTTGGATAGGCTGCTCTTGCGGACATTTTATTGGTTAAAATCAGAGTGTTCAATATGATCGTTTGCACACAAGTGTTACGTAGTGCTGGCAGTGTGTGCTTTTCTACCTAACCACACAAGGTTATTTGTTTGGCATACCAGCTGTAAACTGTGTTAATAAACAGATTCACAGTAGAGCATAATATACATGGATACCTCAGAGATAATTCGAGTTTGGTTCCAGACCACCGCAAAAAAGGTATAGCAATAAAGTCACACTCATTTTTTTGTTTCCCGTGCATATAAAAGTTATATTTACACTATACTGTAGTCTATTAAGTGTGCAATAGCATTATAGACATATCTTAAAGGGACAGTCTAGCCTAAATTAAACTTTCATGATTCAGATAGAGAATTTCTATTCCAACGCATACTGTGCCACAAACTTTCAATGTCTAAAAAGAGCAATATCTGCGAAGCGCAATAAAGCGAAGCGCAATAAAACAAGGTATGCCTATACATGTATTTTTGTTATATAGGCCACATTTAGTTATTATACTTTGTTGCATCTTCATATATACTGACAAGTATATTTGAATTATCGAAAAATAATAATTAAAAATAATTTATTTGATTATTTTTTTTGTATTAGATTTATTTCTGTATAGGAATTATTGTTTGGAGCACTATTAAAAACATTGCATCAGGATGAGATATTATCAGCACCAACCACTATTTAAGTATATTCCTATTTGTTAATACAGCTAATAAAGTTTATGTTTTTATAATACATCTGTCCCACCTCTCAGTAGTGCTATTTGTGTATTCCTTTACTCTCTGTTTAACGTGTGACATGCCATGTACCTAGGCATTGTTCATAATGGACTTTGAGGCTTGGAGTCCAAACACAAACTGTCCTACAAAATCCTGAGCTCTTGGAAATCAGAGTTATGCTCAGTTCTAGAAAAATAACACTAGACCTGATCTACATTAAAGGGCTTCCATTTTGAAAATAAAGTATTAAGTTAAATACATTTATTACAGAAATCTATTCAATTATAATCATCATAGGTAATGAAATGCTGATAATTAGATCAATTTTAAAAGAATAATTTTATTTTAGTCAATGACAATTATGTTTTTTTCATAAGCATTTAACTATATATGGGTAAGTGCTGTTTGCCTATATACCTTTCCATTGTCTATTTTTGGGACATGACTAGAGTCTTTTAAATACCTACGTTCACTGTTCTGCTTTTGTTATTGAAATTGCACCTGCATTATGAAATAAATGTTGTGTAGCTATCACTGTTCCTTCTTGTATACACTCCAAATCTTGTCTACATCATTAGCACCACCTACTGTTTGCTACAAATTATTACACCAATTGCTCGCTGCCTGCAAGTAGCAGAGCTCTACAGTACACAGTGTAGCTGACATCACCAGGGACCCCAGCAAAGCTAGTGTGAACGAGTAAACAGTTAAAGTGATGGTAAATGTAATCAAATTAAAACTTTCCATTCCATCACAATCCATAAAACTAAGTAAAAAACATAATTTATGTAAGAACTTACCTGATAAATTCATTTCTTTCATGTAATTGGCAAGAGTCCATGAGCTAGTGACGTATGGGATATACAAGCCTACCAGGAGGGGCAAAGTTTCCCAAACCTCAAAATGCCTATAAATACACCCCTCACCACACCCACAATTCAGTTTAATGAATAGCCAAGTAGTGGGGTGATAAAATAAGGAGTAAAAAAGCATACAAAGAGAGGAACTGGAAATATAATTGTGCTTTTATACAAAAATCATAACCACCATAAAAAGGGTGGGCCTCATGGACTCTTGCCAATATGAAATAAATTAATTTATCAGGTAAGTTCTTACATAAATTATGTTTTCTTCCATGTAATTGGCAAGAGTCCATGAGCTAGTGAAGTATGGGATAGAAATACCCAAGATGTGGAAGTCCACAGAAGAGTCACTAGAAAGGGAGGGATAAAATAAAAACAGCTATTTCCGCTGAAAAAATTAAATCCACACAAAAAAAGAAGTCTCTCATAAATTTCACATAAATTACAAGAAAAAAACTTAAATCATAAGCAGAAGAATCAAACTGAGACAGCTGCCTGAAGAACTTTTCTAACAAAGACTGCTTCAGAAGAAGCAAATACATCAAAATGGTAAAATTTTGTAAATGTATGCAAAGAAGACCAAGTTGCTGCTTTGCAAATCTGATCAACTGAAAGCCTCATTCTTAAAATCACAAGAAGTGGCGACTGATCTAATAGAATGAGCTGTAATTCTCTGAGGCGGAAATTGCCCCGCCTCCAAATAAGCCTTGTGAATCAAAAGCTTTAACCAAGATGCCAAAGAAATGGCAGAGGCTTTCTGACCTTTCCTAGGACCAGAAAAAACAACAAATAGACTAGAAGTCTTCCTGAAATCTTTAGTAGCTTCAACATAATATTTCAAAGCTCTTACAACATCCAAAGAATGTAAAGATCTTTCAAGATTATTTTTAGGATTAGGACACAAGGAAGGAACAACAATTTTCCTGGTAAGACATACTGAAGGTCTATCAGGGATGGTTTCCGGTTAGAGGGCGGAGCTAAGCAACAGCATGCTCCATGTCGGCGTTCTGATCGAGTGTCAAAAATCTATGCCCCTTCTCATAGCCTCATAGCCCCAGGTGCTGGGGTTCAGTTGGGCTGAAGCTAGGCCGTGTGTCGGCCTGAGGCGGAAACTACACTGCCCGGTTGGGCTAGCGGATGCACCGCTAATTTTCTTTTATATGGACAGCATTCACGAGACATAAGATAGCTGCGCCTTGATAAAGGCTGAAATTGTGAGCACAAGTAGACACCGCTGTAACAAGGAAACAAACAAGCCGCATACCTGCAGTGCGCAGAGGAGGTGGTAGTCTACGAGCCGGAGGATCAGCACGCTGAGGTGGGAGGTGCGGTTGGCGCGCGGAGGGATCTGAGTGCCACGCACCACTACGGCAGTGGTGAAGATCGGTAGTGCTGTTGCCGGTGTGGAGAAGCGGAGGATTAAAGGAAAATCGAAGAACCCGCGGTTCTCAAGAAAATGTTGAAGGGTTGTTCTTAATACGTATCCTACAGTATCATCTGGATGGGAGCCGGCTAGCTATACAGGAAGAATTCTTGTTGACAATAGCATCACAGGGTCCGCAAGTATATCTGACAACCTGCTCTGTGTTTAAAGCTGATTCTATGCTTGTGGATTATGTGAGTGGTTTTCGGTTGAGCTAGCCTGGTAGACCTGAGAGACTGTTGCAGGAGTGTATCGTTTTGTTTATTGATATGAAAATTGTTCTTGGTTGGATGTGGCTAGGTTTAAGAATTAAATCGTGATTTGTGAGTTTAGGACTACCCTAGTAATTACGTATGCCTAATAATATATCTATGAGTAGTTAAAAAAAAATCTTAGGAGAGTCCATTTTGTGAAGCATATTTGAGGGCATCTATTTTTTTACAGGCCCTAAGTCACTTATTTGGTATTTCTTTTCACATATATAAGTTTGTTATTTTCACTTTATAATTCTAGGCCCAGGAGCCTGGTAGATATATAATTAATTTGGAATTAGTCACTTAACACATTGTTTAATTTTGGGAGATGAGAGGGACCGCTGAGTCCCCTAATTTAATATTTGCTTACTATAATTGTGTTTTTGCACAAGGTGTTTTAGGAAGGAGCACATTCCTGTATTCTATAAGGTACTACGTATTATCAGTGTTGTAATACATGGAAAAATTTGTCACACAGGTGAAGGCGAATTCACCCAGAATGCCTGTAAAAAAAGATAAAAAAAACTAAACTGGCTGATGCCAGTTCAGAAAATATCCCCGATAATATTTCACTCGAAACACATGTATTAATTACCCAGCGATCAGAAATATTCACCCCTCAATTTGAAGGTAGAAAAAAAGAATTAGGGTTAATCTCTGCCGATTTAAGTACTCTGTCGGCTGAAATTAGGCAATTCTCCTCCAGAATTCAAGAAGCGGAAGATAGAATCTCTATATTGGAGGATAAAGTTAATGTCCAAGATGATATTATTTCCAGTCAGGGCTCTAGAATTAATACCATGCAATTGCGCCTTGAGGATCTGGAGGATTGCTCGAGGCGCAACAATATTCAAATTGTCGGCCTTCCGGAGACACCAGAATTTGAAGACCTTATTCAATTTACCTCAGTTTCAGTGCCCAAAGCTTTAGGATTTTCTCCCCTCCAAATACCCTTAAGTATAGAAAGAGCCCATAGACTAGGCCCCAGAAATTTTTCTACATCAGGCACTGTCAAAAATAGGATGGTTATTTTTAAAGTCCTGAAATATCAAGACAAGGTAGAACTACTTAAATTGTTCAAGAAATCCACACCATTTATCATTGGGAATCACAAGATTCTCTTGTTTCAAGATTTTTCCTCTGAAACAGCGGCGAAGAGGAAGCTGATGGCCCCGTTCTGTTCTCAATTAATTAAGAAAGGGTTTGGTGCCTGGATGATCTATCCAGCAAAAATGATTGTTGAGGACAGGGGCAGTAGGCTGACCTTCGCCAAGTTTTCAGAGGTAAAAAAATATATTGCTTCTATAGAATGACTGTGGTCTGGGCTTGCTACTATAGTGCTACTTTATTTTGCGCAGTAAAAATTAATCTTGTTATTTTTCTGTATTTTTTTAAGATGTTTTTAGGGGTGGGATTCAGGGTTCAAATGTATAAAATATATCTGACAGTTAAGATCTTCTTATGTATTATTAACAGGAGTATATACTGTTCTGGTTTTGTTCCCCCAAGGGGGTCTGTATCCCTTCCCTGTCTGTGTATTTGTTTGTTTGTTTTTTCTCTCTTTCTCCCTCCCCCCCCCTGTGGTTGCCCCCCTTCTCCTGTTAGACAGGGATCCAGGTTATTAGTAGTATTACAACTGAATGGCTAATCTAAATATTGTATCATGGAATGTGGGTGGGGTTTCCTCTCCTGCAAAACGCAAATTGATTATTAAAACATTAGCGAAATCTAGACCTGATATTGCTCTTCTTCAAGAGACCCATCTGAATGCGTCAGAAGCTGCGAAACTCAAGATGAGATGGGTTGGAGAAATAGTTTCCACCGCAGCTACTGGCAGGAAGTGTGGGGTGGCAATACTATTTAGTAAGACTCTTGATTACAAAATATTATATGTGGATGTGGATCCAGAGGCCAGATATATAATAATACAGGTTTACGTTTATAAGATTAAAGTAACCTTATGTAACATATATGCCCCAAACAAATTTTCTGTACCCTTCTGCGACAAGATTTAAAGTAAAATTTTTCCTTTTGTTAAAGAAAATCTGGTTTTGGGCGGGGATTTTAATGCAACAATTTGTCCGGCATTTGATAGACTATCTAAAAAAAATCTTTCAGAATATGAAATCCTTATATCGGACCATGCGATTATTTCACTAACCTTCTTTTTGGTCACTAGATCTATCACTAAACCTTCTATGTTTGTTTATCCTAGGTACCTTTTCAATAATCCGTAGTTTGTCATATGGTTAAAACAGAAATGGCAAGACTTTTGCTTTGATAATAAAGGGTACCTCCATAAAATAGAAATATTTTGGGAGGCCTCGAAAGCAGTGATAAGGGGCGAAGTTAAAGCCTATATGAACAATTGGTCTAAAAAAACATAATTTATGTAAGAACTTACATGATAAATTCATTTCTTTCATATTGGTAAGAGTCCATGAGGTAGTGACATATGGGATATACAATCCTACCAGGAGGGGCAAAGTTTCCCAAACCTCAAAATGCCTATAAATACACCCCTCACCACACCCACAATTCAGTTTAACGAATAGCCAAACAGTGGGGTGATAAAGAAAGGAGTAGAAAGCATCAACAAAGGAAATTTGGAAATAATTGTGCTTTATACAAAAAATCATAACCACCATAAAAAGGGTGGGCCTCATGGACTCTTGCCAATATGAAAGAAATGAATTTATCAGGTAAGTTCTTACATAAATTATGTTTTCTTTCATGTAATTGGCAAGAGTCCATGAGCTAGTGACATATGGGATATCAATACCCAAGATGTGGATCTTCCACTCAAGAGTCACTAGAGAGGGAGGGAATAAAAATAAAAACAGCCATATTCCGCTGTAAAAATTAATCCACAACCCAAAAAAATAAGTTTATTTCCATTTTGAAAGAAAAAAACTTAAATCAAAAAGCAGAAGAATCATACTGAAACAGCTGCCTGAAGAACTTTTCTACCAAAAACTGCTTCTGAAGAAGCAAATACATCAAAATGGTAGAATTTAGTAAATGTATGCAAAGAGGACCAAGTTGCCGCTTTGCAAATCTGATCAACTGAAGCTTCATTCTTAAAAGCCCACGAAGTGGAGACCGATCTAGTAGAATGAGCTGTAATCCTCTGAGGCGGGGCCTGACCCGACTCCAAATAAGCTTGATGAATCAAAAGTTTCAACCAAGAAGCCAAAGAAATAGCAGAAGCCTTCTGACCTTTCCTAGGACCAGAAAATAAAACAAATAGACTGGAAGTCTTCCTGAAATCTTTAGTAGCTTCCACATAATATTTCAAAGCTCTTACCACATCCAAAGAATGTAAGGATCTTTCCAAAGAATTCTTAGGATTAGGACATAAGGAAGGGACAACAATTTCTCTACTAATGTTGTTAGAATTCACAACCTTAGGTAAAAATTGAAAAGAAGTCCGCAAAACTGCCTTATCCTGATGAAAAATCAGAAAAGGAGACTCACAAGAGAGAGCAGGCAATGCAGACGCACCCGCGGGCCTAATACCCGCAATAGCAAGAAAGTAGTCAATTGAAAAAAAAGACAAAACCCCAGGTAAGAAATAAATTTCTTAAAATGTTTAAATTCCCCAAATATGAAACTGACAGTCTGCTGAAGGAAATACATGAACCTGACTCATGGCAAATATAAGTACAATACATATATTTAGAACTTTATATAAATGCATAAAGTGCCAACCATAGCTGAGGTGTCTTAAGAAATAAAAAACATACTTACCAAAAGACACCCATCCACATATAGCAGATAGCCAAACCAGTACTAAAACAGTTATTAGTAGAAGTATTGGTAAATTGAGAGTATATCGACGATCTGAAAAGGGAGGCAGGAGATAAATCTCTACGACCGATTACAGAGAACCCATGAAAAAGACCCCCGTTAGAGAAATCATTGTATTCAATAGGTGATACTCCCTTCACGTCCCTCTGACATTCGCTGTACTCTGAGAGGAATCGGGCTTCAACAATGCTGAGAAGCGCATATCAACGTAGAAATCTTAGCACAAACTTACTTCACCACCTCCATAGGAGGCAAAGTTTGTAAAACTGAATTGTGGGTGTGGTGAGGGGTGTATTTATAGGCATTTTGAGGTTTGGGAAACTTTGCCCCTCCTGGTAGGATTGTATATCCCATATGTCACTAGCTCATGGACTCTTGCCAATTACATGAAAGAAAAAGAGAGCTTATGAAGTTCAACTATCTAACCAGGTTAAGAATGTTTATAAAAAAATTATCTCAGTTCATTCTGATAGTAATTGGAACAAATATATGCAGCAGAAAAAAGAAAGAGATTTGTTTTTGTCGCAGAAAGCACATGAAGAGGAAACTAAATTGAATCTTCACTTTCGTAGCTTTCATGGGTGTTCAGCTAGGAGCCTTGCTAGACTAACCAAGATTCGGAAAAAGAAGAACTATATAACAGCTATTAGGAAAATCGGTAAGCGGTTTACGGATCTTGAGGGAAGTAATAAGGCTTTTTTTAATTATTATGAAACACTATACTCAAGGATTGACAAAAAAATGCAAAAGCAAGATAAGTTTTGGTCGCAGACTATTTTGCCAAAAATTTCAAAGGAAAATTTAGAGCTACTCAATATACCTATCTCGAAGGAAGAGATCAGGGAAGCTATAGAGCATGTTAAATTTAATAAAGCAGATTGTCTGCTGGCTGAATATTATAGAAGTTTAGCAGAAGAATTAGTCCCTATCTTGGAGATTTTGTATAATAGTTATTTTACTTCAGAGGCTCCTATGTCGGTTTTATTTTCTGCTGCCAATATTTCCCTGATTCCTAAAAAAAGGTAAAGACCTTGAAGATGTAGCTTCATATAGACCTATTTCAGTGTTAAACACTGATTATAAAATTCTTGCCTCCATTATAGCCACAAGATTGTCTTCGGTAGTAGTAAAACTAATTCATCCTGATCAATCGTGGTTTATGACTGCTCGGAATCCTGCTAAAAATTGTCGAAAAGTTATTACCCTAGTTGATTATATGTGGAACATCGATCAATGTAAACATAGACCTATTTTTAAAGACCCAGCAATTTTGACCTTAGATGCTGTTAAAGCCTTTGATTGTATCTCATGGGACCACATGTTTACAACGTTAGCGAATTTTGGTATTAAGGGTAATTTTGTTAAGTTTTTAAGTAAACTATATGTAAACCCAATATCCTTCTTGTTAATTAATGGCTCCATGTCATTACCAATTACATTGCAAAGAGGCACGCGACAAGGCTGTCCGCTGTCTCCTTTGCTTTTTAACTTGGCTCTCGAACCTCTCGCAATACGATTGAGAACTAGGTTAGCTGGGATCAGGATAGGCCTTTATACGTTAAAAACTTTACTCTATGCATATGATCTTTTGATTTTGATTTCTTGAAGATATATCGCAAGATATTCCAATTATAACGGACTGTTTAAAAGAGTATAGTGCATTTTCTGGCTATAAAGTTAATTTTGAAAAAAGTGAATTAATGAGGTTGGGCAAGTTTAGTAGGATTTGTGTGGATCTCCCATTTAGACAAGTAGATACAATCAAATATCTAGGTATAGAAATCCATAGAAATCATAAAAATTGGTATAATGCTAACTTTACAACTTTATTTTCCAAGATTCAAGAGGACTTAAGACTATGGGCATCATTCCCTCTCTCCATTTCGGCAAAAGTTAATTTGATTAAAACAATCATCTTTCCGCGTATTTTGTATCCTCTTCAAAACTTACCCTTGTTCATTATGAATAAAGATTTAACTAAACTGGCATCATGGTTTTCCCAATTTATTTGGAGTGGCAAAAAAACATGTCTTTCATTGGATAGACTCATGCAGGACCACAGTTTTGCTGGGCTAGCATGTCCGAATCTCCGGCTGTATAATTGGGCGACTATGCTCAAAATTGCTATTGATTGGTTGGCAGAGATGGAACTAGTTACTACATTGGAGTTAGAAACTCTTCTGATTGCTCCCTGGTCCCTAAAAGCGGTTTTGCATTGTCCCATTCAGAGTCTTCCTGCAAATATTAAATCTTGCCTCTCGTTTAAAAATATTATTCAAGTCTGGCAAAAGTTCTGTTCATTGTTACAGATTGACTTTACTTATTCAGAATATCTTCCTATAATTGGTAACCCGCAATTTACTCCAGCTATATATCACAAGGTTTTTAGAATCTGGTCAGATCATGGGATTAGTTATATTCAGCAAATGTTGGATCTTAATAATCAAGTGTTTACAGCTGGTCAAATCTTTTAAAGTTATGATCTCACGCATAATAATCTGTTTGCTTATTTTCAATTGAGGCATTATATTCAGTCTCAAAATTGGCCAATTCTCACACAGGTCGCATGGTCTGATATTAAGAATTGTATACTTAAATTTAAAGCTGGAAAAGCCTCGATTTCATTAATATATAATATTATGCTCTCTAAACAAGGAGCTAGATATTTGGATAGACTCGGAAAGTTCTGGTGTATATATATCCCTACAATAGATAATGAGAGAATCCAGGAAAGCTTTCATAGTCTATCTTATTATCAAATTGCTGTTAGTTGGAAGGAGTCACACATGAAAGTGATCAATGACTTCTATTATACCCGCTCAAAATTTTCAAATTTTATCCTCTGAATGCGGCTTTCTGTCCTCGATGCGTTAACAGAGATGCTGATTTGGTCCATATATTCTGGTATTGTCCTAAAATTAATCAACTATGGAAAAAGGTTTTGTATTGGTTTAATATAACACATTCAACAACATTTGTGTTATCTCTAGAGGAGATTGTTTTTCAGGTCACTGGCTCTAAGTCCAATCCATTGATAATAACTTTAAATACAGTTATAATGACGGTTAAACACCTTATTTTAAGAAACTGGAGATCCAAGAGGATCCCTAGTTTCTCTTTAATTGTGAAGGAGATCCAACTTCAAATTATTTATGAGACCTTTCATTTATCTCTTGCATCCGAGAAAAGAATAGGGCAATTTTTGAGAAGATGGGTGGCAATTTATTAAATCTTTTCCAATCTCACTGCAAAAACATTTACTGTCCCCCTTTTTGGCTTCTATCAGTTTTGCAGAATAAGTCCTAGCTGAAGTGTTCCCTGCAACTTGGATCACTAATAATAGAGAAATTACTCTATAATTGGTTATAAGAGGTAGTTTAGTGTTAGCATAGTATCAATTAAAGTTGTACCAGGGTTTGGGAGGTGGCGGATATATCCCAAGAGGATGGCGCCAGCTGAGTCTAGATGAGTAAGTACCCTGTAGATGACTAGGACTGTTAAGATGTGGGGGTTTCCCTTGTTTCCCGTTGTGTTTTTTTTTTTTTCCCCTTTTATGTTTAAGTGTTATTTTAGTTTTTAATTTTTTTTTTGGAAAATGCCAGGTAGCTGTTTATGTATAGACTTGTTAATTATAAGGTTGTACACGAGTAGCTTATATCGATATCTTGGGTATTTTTTTTCTTCTTTTTTTTGGATTGTATAAAGATGTAGTATGATAGTGCCCTGTGTGACACACAGATGTATGACTCAAGTATGTTTTGCTACCAGCTGGCTATAATAAAAATAATATAAAAAAAAAACAAAAAAAAAAACAATTTCTCTACTAATGTTGTTAGAATTCACAACTTTAGGAAGAAATTTAAACTAAGTCCGCAAAACAGCCTTATCCTGATGGAAAATCAGAAAAGGAGACTCACAAGAGAGAGCAGGCAATGCAGAAACTCTTCTAGCTGAAGAGATAGCCAAAAGGAACAACACTTTCCAAGAAAGAAGTTTAATATCCAAAGAATGCATAGGCTCAAAAGGAGGAGCCTGCAAAGCCTTCAAAACTAAATTAAGACTTCAAGGAGGAGAGATTGATTTAATAACACACTTGATACGAACCAAAGCCTGAACAAAACAGTGAATATCAAGAAGCTTAGCAATCTTTCTATGAAATAAAACAGAGCAGAAATGTTTCCCTTCAAAGTATTTGCAGACAAATCTTTATCCAAACCATCCTGAAGAAACTGTAAAATTCTAGGAATTCTAAAAGAATGCCAAGAGAATTTATGAGAAGAACACCATGAAATATAGGTTTTCCAAACCCGATAATAAATCTTCCTTGAAACAGACTTACGAGCCTGTAGCATAGTATAATCACTGAGCCAGAGAAACCTCTATGACTAAGTGTTCAATTTTCATACCTTCAAATTTAGCGACTTGAGATCCTGATGGAAAAAACAGCCCTTGAGACAGAAGGTCTGGTCTTACAGGAAGTGGCCAAGGTTGGCAACTTGACACCCGGACAAGATCCGCAAACCAAAATCTGTGAGGCCATGCTGGTGCTATCAGAAACACATGTGATTGTTCCATTATGATCTTGGAGATCACCCTTGGAAGAAGAACTAGAGACGGAAAGATGTAAGCAGGTTGGTATGGCCAAGGAACTGCTAACACATCTACTATCTCTGCCTGAGGATCCTTGGACCTGGAAAGATACCTGGGAAGTTTCTTGTTTAGATGGGACGCCATGAGATCTATTTTTGGAAGATCCCACATCTGTACAATCTGGCAAAATACATCTGGATAGAGAGACCACTCCCCTGGGTGTAAAGTCTGACAGCTGAGATAATCCGCTTCCCAATTGTCTACAGCCGGGATATGTATTGCAGAAATTAGACAGGAGTTGAATTCTGCCCAAGAAAGTCATCAAGATACTTCTTTCATTGCTAAAGTACTGCGAGTCCTACCCTAATGATTGACACATGCCACAGTTGTGATATTGTCTGTCTGAAAACAAATGAATGATTCTCTCTTTAGTAGAGGCCAAGCGTGAAGAGCCCTGAAAATAGCACAGAGTTCTAAAATATTAATTGGTAACCTCGCCTCTTGAGGATTCCAAACTCCTTGTGCTGTCAGAGACCCCCAGACAGCTCCCCAACCTGTGAGACTTGAATCTGTTGAAATCACAGTCCAGGAAGGACGAACAAAGGAGGGCCCTAGAACAATAAGGTGATGGTTTAACCACCAAGTCAGAGAGAATGTAGTGTTGGGATTTAAGAATATCATTTGTGATATCCAAGTATAATCCCGGCACCATTGATTCAGCATGCAAAGCTGCAGAGGTCTCATATGAAAACGAGCAAAGGGGATAGCGTCCGATGCTGCAGTCATGAGACCTAAAACTTCCATGCATATAGCCACTGAAGGGAATGATCGAGACTGAAGGTTTTGACAGGCAGAAATCAATTTCTTTCGCCTCTTGTCTGTTAAAGACAGAGTCATGGACACTGAGTCTATCTGGAAACCTAAAAAGGTGACCCTTGTCTGAGGAATCAATAAACTCTTTGGTAAATTGATCCTCCAACCATGTTTTTGAAGAAACAACACAAGTTGATTCGTGTGAGATTCTGCAAAATGAAAAGATTGAGCCAGTACCAAGATATCGTCCAAATAAGGAAACACCGATCTGATTACAGATAGAAGGGCACCTAGAACCTTGGAAAAGATTCTTGGAGCTGTCGCTAGGCCAAATGGAAGAGCGACAAATTGGTAATGCTTGTCTACAAAAGAGAATCTCAGAAACCGATAGTGGTCTGGATGAATCGGAATGTGAAGATATGCATCTTTTAAGTCTATTGTGGACATATAATAACCTTGCTGAACAAAAGGCAGAATAGTCTTTACAGTCACCTTCTTGAAAGTTTGGGACCCTTACAAAGTGATTCAAAAATTTCAGATCCAGAACTGGTCTGAATAAATTTTCCTTCTTCGGGACAATGAATAGATTTGAATAAAAACCCAAACCCTGTTCCAGAAGTGGAACTGGAACAATTACCCCTTAAAGCTCCAGATCTGAAACACACTTCATAAAGGCCTGAGCTTTCACAGGATTTGTTGGAATGTGAGAGAGAAAAAAACCCTCTCACAGGAGGTCTTATTCTGAAAAGTATTCGGTACCCTTGAGAGACAATATTCTGAATCCAATGATTCTGAATGGAACCTGCCCAAACGTCTTGAAATTATTTTAATCTGCCCCCCACCAGTAGAACTGGATTGAGGGCCACATCTTCATGCAGTTTTGGGGGCTGGCTTTGGTTTCTTAAAAGGCTTGGATTTATTCCAACTCGAAGATGGCTTCCAATTGGAGCCAGAGTCTTTAGGGGAAGGAGTGGTTTTCTGTTCTCTATTCTGACGAAAGGAACGAAACCGATTAGAAACTCTAGCTTTAGCCTTAGATTTTTTATCCTGGGGCAAAAAAACTCCCCCCAGTAATAGTGGACATAATAGAATCCAACTGAGAACCAAACAAATTATTACCTTAGAATGATAGAGATAGTAACCTAGATTTAGATACCGTCAGCATTCCATGACTTGAGCCATAAAGCTCTTCTAGCTAAAATAGCCAAATACATATTTTTAACATCAGTCTTAATGATATAAAAAATAGCATCACAGAGAAAATGATTAGCATATTGAAGCAAACGAACAATGCTAGACAAATCAGATTTTTTTTCCCGTTGTGCTAAGGTATCCAACCAAAAAGTTGATGCAGCCGCAACATCAGCCATAGAAATGGAAGGCCTGAGTATATAGCCAGAATTTAGATAAGCTTTCCTAAGATAAGATTCAATTTTTCTATCTAAAGGAACCTTAAAGGAAGTACTATGTTCTATAGGATTAGTAGTACGCTTGGCAAGAGTAGAAATAGCCCCATCAACCTTAGAGACTTTTCCCCAAAACTCTAAATTAGCCACTGGCAAAGGGTACAACCTTTTAAACCTAGAAGAAGGAACAAAAGAAGTACCAGGCTTAGACCATTCCTTTGCAATCACATCAGAAATATCATCAGGAACAGGAAAAACCTCAGGAGTAATCACAGGAGGTTTATAAACAGAATTTAAATGTTTACTGGATTTGTTATCAAGAGAACCAGACTCCTCAATATCCAAAGTAATCAATACTTTCAACAAAGAATGAATATACTCAATCTTAAAAAGATAAGTTGATTTATCAATGTCAATGTCTGAAGCAGGATCTTCTGAGTCAGAGATATCCTCATCAGAAGTGGATATATCAGTATGTTGTCGGTCATTACAAAATTCATCAATATCATGAGAAGTTTTAAAAGACCTTTTACGTGTATTAGAAGGCGGAATAGCAGACATAGCCTTCTGTATTGCATCAGCCATATAATTTTTCATATCAACAGGGATATTGTACATTAGATGTTGAAGGAACAACAGATAGTGTGCTAGTACTAATAGAAACATTTTCTGCATACAAAAGCATATCATAACAACTGTTACATACTACAGCCGGAGATATAATCTCAGCTAGCTTACAACAGATACACTTAGCTTTGGTAGAACTGTGTTCAGGCAGCAGGGTTCCTACAGCAGCTTCTGAGACAGGATCAGATTGTGACATCTTGTAAAATGTAGAAAAAAATAACATTTAACAACAAAATATCTTATTTCCTCATATAGCAGTTTCAGGAATGGGATAAAATGCAAATGCTAAAATAGGCAAAAAAGCAAATAGCATAGCCCTCTGAGCATAAAGAAGGCAAGGAGCATATAGGAAGTGGGGTAAAATAAAACAAAAAAAAGTTTTGGCGCGAAGTATGACGCACGACGCAAAAGGAAGTATAACATTTTTTTGGTGCCAGCAAACATCCGGAAATTACACAACTCTCATCATAACAGACGCAACTTCGCACCAAACAACCTGGCATCAACTAAGATGCAGGAAATGTTTAACTTGCATCATCATAAACGCACATTTGCGCCAAAAAATTCTTGTGCCAAGAATGACGCAATAAATAACAGCATTTTGTGCCCTCGCGAGCCTAAATTTGCACGCGAATTTTAAAGAAACAAGTCAAATTGGGAAAAAAGACTAAACCCCAGGTAAGAAAATATAAAAAAAATATAACTTGCTAAAACATGATTCCAATACTGAAACTGCTAGACTGCAAAGGGAAATACACATAGACCTGACTCATGGCAAATATAAGTAAACACATATATTTAGAACTTTATATAAATACATATAGTGCCAACCATAGCTGAGAGTGTCTTAAATAATGATACATACTTACCGAAAGACACCTATCCACATATAGCAGATAGCCAATACAGTACTGAAAACTATCAGCAGAGGTAATGGTATAAGAGTATATTGTCAATCTGAAAAGGGAGGTAGGAGATAAATCCCTATGACCGATAACAGAGAACCCTTGAAAAGATTTCCCGCGAGAGAAACCATAAAAATCAATAGGCGATACTCTCTTCACATCCCTCTGACAAACACTGTACTCTGAGAGGAACTGGGCTTCAGAATGCTTAGAAGTGCTTATCATAGAAGAAAACAAAAATCAAGCACAAATTTACTTTACCACCTCCATAGGAGGCAAAGTTTGTAAAACTGAATTGTGGGTGTGGTGAGGGGTGTATCTTTAGGAAATGTTACTCCTCCTGGTAGGATTGTATATCCCTTACGTCACTAGCTCATGGACTCTTGCCAATTACATGAAAGAAATCTGAGATGTTGGATATCTAATTTGCATATCTTACCCAGAATCCTCTTGTGCATTGGTAACAGTGTATATGGAGTGTAACTGGGTAAAAGCAAGTGTGGTTACTTGCCTAGATGTGCTAATTTCCTATGCAACACTTTATATTGATTTTTATTTATTTATATATATATATATATATATATATACACACACAGTATCCCACAAAAGTGAGTACACCCCTCACATTTTTATAAATATTTTATTATATCTTTTCATGTGAAAACACTGAAGAAATGATACTTTTGCTACAATGTAAAGTAGTGAGTGTACAGCCTGTATAACAGTGTAAATTTGCTGTCCCCTCAAAATAACTCAAAACACAGCCATTAATGTCTAAACCGTTGGCAACAAAAGTGAGTACACCCCTAAGTGGACATGTGCAAATTGGACCCGATTAGCCATTTTCCCTCCCCGGTGTCATGTGACTCGTTAGTGTTACAAGGTCTCAGGTGTGAATGGGGAGCAGGTGTGTTAAATTTGGTGTTATCGCTCACACACTCTCGGATACTGGTCACTGGAACTTCAACATGGCACCTCATGGCAACAAACTCTCTGAGGATCTAAAAAAATTAATTGTTGCTCTACATAAAGATTGGCCTAGGCTATAAGAAGATTGCCAAGACCCTGAAACTGAGCTGCAGCATGGTGGGCAAGACCATACAGCAGTTTCACAGGACAGGTTCCACTCAGAACAGGCCTCGCTATTGTCGACCAAAGAAGTTGAGTGCACATGCTCAGCATCATATCCAGAGGTTGTCTTTGGAAAATAGACATATGAGTGCTGCCAGCATTGCTGCAGAGGTTGAAGGGGTGGGGGTCAGCCTGTCAGTGCTCAGGCCATACGCCGCACACTGCATTAAATTGGTCTGCATGGCTGTCGTCCCAGAAGGAAGCCTCTTCTAAAGATGATGCACAAGAAAGCCTGCAAAAAGTTTGTTGAAGACAAGCAGACTAAGGACATGGATTACTGGAACCATGGCCTGTGGTCCGATGAGACCAAGATAAACTTATTTGGTTTTGATGGTGCCAAGCGTGTGTGGCGGCAACCAGGTGGGAGTGTCATGGTCTGGGCCTGCATGAGTGCTGCTGGCACTGGGGAGCTACAGTTCATTAAGGGAACCATAAATGCCAACATGTACTGTGACATACTGAAGCAGAGCATAATCCGCTCCCTACGGAGACTGGGCCACAGGGCAGTATTCCAACATTATAACAACCCCAAACACACCTCCAAGAAGACCACTGCCTTGCTAAAGAAGCTGAGGGTAAAGGTGATGGACTGGTCAAGCATGTCTCCAGACCTAAACACTATTGAGCATCTGTGGGGCATCTTTAAATGAAAGGTGGGGGAGCGCAAGGTCTCTAACATCCACCAGCTCCGTGATGTCGTCATGGAGGAGTAGAAGAGGACTCCAGTGGCAAACCTATGAAGCTCTGGTGAACTCCATGCCCAAAGGGTTAAGGCAGTGCTGGAAAATAATGGTGGCCACACAAAATATTGACACTTTGGGCCCAATTTGGACATTTCCACTTAGGGGTGTACTCACTTTTTTTGCCAACGGTTTAGACATTAATGGCTGTGAGTTGAGTTATTTTGAGGGGACAGCAAATTTACACGGTTATACAGACTGTACACTCACTACTTTACATTGTAGCAAAGTGTCATTTCTTCAGTGTTGTCACATGAAAAGATATAATAAAATATTTAAAAAAAATGTGAGGGGTGTACTCACTTTTGTGGGATACTGTATGTGTGTGTGTGTTGTATGTGTGTTTTTATATATGTATATATTTATATACATATATAATTACAGACATACACATACAGTACCCTCCACTAATATTGGCACCCTTTGTAAATATGAGCAAAGAAGGCTGTGAAAATTTGTCTTTATTCTTTAACCTTTTGATCTTTTGTTCAAAATATACACAAAAATACTCTGCTCTCATGGATATCAAACAATTGCAAACACAACACAGGTTTATAAAAAAAAAAAAAATCTTTGTTAAATATGTGTGGCACAATTATTGGCACCCCTATGAATTCATATGAGAAAAATATATTTGAAGTATATTCCCATTGATATTTTACATTTTTAGTACACCTGGGCGACTATGAACAGGAAATTGTTCAACCAGGACTTCCTGTTTCACAGGGGTATAAATATGAGGTAACATATAGCCATAATTCCCTTAGTTATTCATCACAGTGGGTAAGACCAAGGAATATAGCTGTGATGTGCGGCAAAAGGTTGTTGAGCTTCACAAAATGAGAAGTGGCTAAAAGAAAAACCATTGAAAATGCCAATTTCCACCATCAGGGCAATAATTAAAAGTTCCAGTCAACTGGAAATGTTATGAATCAACCTGGAAGAGGACATGTGTCTATATTGTCCCAATGCACTTGTGAAGAGGATGGTTCGAGTGGCCAAGATTTCTCCAAGGATCACCGCTGTAGGATTGCAGAAGTTAGTTGCGTCTTGGTGTCAGAAAGTCTTCAAAACTACAATCTGACATTACCTACATCACCATAATTTGTGTGGAAGGGTTTCAAGAAAAAATCGTCTACTCCATCCAAAAACAAACTCAAACGTCTTCAGTTTGCCAGACACTACTGGAACTTCAAATAGGATCGGGTTCTGTGGTCAGATGAAACTAAAATAGTGCTTTTTGGCAATAAACACCAGAGGTGGGTTTGGTGCACACAGGAGGGTAACCATATGGAAAAATACCTCATGCCCACGGTTAAATGTTTTGGGGCTGTTTTTTGCCAGAGGACCTGGACATTTTGTTAGGATACATGGCATCATGGACTCTATCAATATCACACCCTACAATCAACCACGGTATTAGATGATATAAAATGCAAACAGTGATGATTATATCATTAGTTATATAGATGTCTCGGAATGCATTAACTACAAATATCTTAAGTTTGTAGTCTGACACTCTGAATTGATATATGCCAGATGCAATAGTGGTAGACAGACACTGAAGTCTGTATCACTAAGCAGTGGCGAGGAGCATGGTAGAAAATACGAAATAAAGTATTACTGCAGTTTTAACTAAGTATGGATAAGTTACAAGGTTCATATGTTATGATATATATCACCAATAAGAATATACGACCTGAGGATGTTGTTAGTATAACCGTTAAGAGCCAGAATGTTACACAGCTTAGAATACCACTAAGATGCCGAGAGCGGTAACGGTTGCGGTTTTGAAAGATCCTCTTTTTGGAAGTTTTGGAAATCTGGTTGTGTGGATATAAGTAACCCTAGAATTTTGGATTTAGGAATAATAGTAGTTGGTGCTTCTGAAGTAAATGGTCTGGAGTCCCTTCTGGAGAGGGCATCAGCCTTACCATTTCGACTACCTGGTCGATAGGTGATGATAAAGTCAAATCGAGAAAAATAGAGATTCCAGCGGAGTTGCCTAGCTGAGAGAGTTCTATTTTGCTGTAAATACTGCAAATTTTTATGATCCGTTATTACTATAATAGGACAAGTAGCACCTTCAAGCAGGTGTCTCCACTACTCAAATGCAATCTTAATCGCAAGTAATTCCCTCTCCCCAACGGGATAGTTGCGTTCTGCAGATGTAAGAAGTCTGGACAGGTAAGCAACTGGATGCATTTTATCAGTAAGAAGTTTTTTCTGCGACAAGATTGCCCCCAGAGCATAATCCAAAGCGTCAACCTCGACTATAAACTGTCTATTAGTGTCTGGGAACTGCAGTATGGGTGCTGTTGTAAAGTCTTTTTTTAATTTCTGGAAAACTTTTTCACAATCATCTGTCCATTTGAAAGGCTTTCCCAATTTAGTCAAGTGAGTAAGTGGTCTGGCTGTGTGTGCAAAGTTTAAGATAAACTTACGGTAGAAGTTGGCAAATCCAAGAAACCGTTGCACCTGTTTCTTAGATCTAGGTGTTGGCCATTGTTTTATTGCATGAATTTTTGAACCATCCATCATGATTCCAGAGTTAGTAATGACATATCCTAAGAAGGTGACCCTTGACCTATGGAATTCACATTTTTCAAATTTAGCATACAATTTATGTTCTCTTAAACGTGCTAAAACCGTCCTAACATGGGTGATATGTTGTTGTTCAGTTTCTGAATAGATAAGTATATCATCTAAATATACAACTACAAAATTATCTAGGATATCTCGGAAAATGTCGTTGATGAAACACTGAAATGTTGCTGGAGCGTTACAGAGACCGAATGGCATAACAGTATATTCATAATGGCCGTACCGGGTTCTGAATGCTGTCAACCATTCATCTCCAGCCCTCATTCGTATGAGATTGTAAGCACCCCTGAGATCCAATTTGGTAAAGATCTTGGCAGTACGTAATCTCTCTATAAGTTCGGGTATGAGTGGGAGTGGGTAACGGTTTTTCTTTGTTCTTTTGTTTAGTTCTCTATAGTCTATTATAGGCCTGAGTGTGTGATCTTTATTTTTAATGAAAAAAATACCAGCCCCGGCTGGGGAGGTAGAGGGTCTTATAAAACCTTTTGCTAGGTTCTCTTGTAAATATAACTTTAGATGATCTAATTCAGGTTTAGACAAAGGGTATATGTGACCTACAGGGATAGTTGCTCCAGGGAGAAGGTCAATAGGGCAGTCGTATGGCCTGTGTGGAGGAAGAACCTGTGCCTCAGTTTTATTAAATACATCCTGAAAGTCTTGATATTCAGTAGGTAAATTTTCAGTAGGGGTGAGTAAGATGTTGTCAAGTGGGTAACAGGTTTGAGTACAGTATGTGGAATTTAGGTTTACAGTCGAGTGTTGCCAGTCAAAATTAGGTTTGTGTAGTTGTAACCATGATAAACCGAGAATGATCGGATATAATGGACTAGGAATTATATCAAAAGTAATTACCTCTCTGTGACGTGAGTTAATGCTGAGTAGTAGGGGTATGGTCTCATGAGTTATGGGACCTGTAGAAAGAGAAGAACCATCAACTAGATTAATTGACACAGAAACCTGTTTTGCTAGGAAGGGAATTTTATTGAGTTCAACAAATTGTGAATCAATGTAACTTGCTGAAGCCCCGGTATCGATTAAAGCCACGACTTCAATGTGATGGAGATCCCACTGTAAGATAAGTGGTAACGTTATATGGGTGTTAGATTTTTTATTTAATGAAAGGCTAAGAGAATTGGAAATTGTCTTACCAAGTTTTGTCTTTTTCAAAAGGGGGCAGGTGTTCACATCATGCTCTGGGGATGCACAATACATGCACAATCTTAAAGCGCGCCTTCTACTTTTCTCTTCAGTAGAGAGGGGACCATGCATAAAACCAATCTCCATAGGTGTTTCTGATTCCTTTGGAGTTGGAGTTGATACTGTGTACTTTTTAAAGGATGATGAACTGCCAGATCTCTCAAGTTTGCGTTCACGCAGACGTCTGTCTATTGTTGTACAAAGACTACAGAGATCCTCCAATCTGGTTGGTACACCAGTGCGTGACAACTCATCCTTTATTTCCTCACTAAGTCCAAGCCTAAACTGATGTCTCAGTGATGCCTCATTCCATTTGGATTCAATGGCATATATTTTGAATTGTGAAATATAATTTTCGACAGGCTGTCTACCTTGTTTTAGGACTCTGAGTGATGTCTCAGCGGATTCCTGCTTGAAAGGATCATCATACAAGGAGGAGAATGCCTTTAGGAATTCTTGCAACGAATCCAACATAGGATTTTGATTTTCAAATAGACTATCAGCCCAAATGCGGGGCTCAGCCCTTAAATAAGAAATGATAGTTAGAACCTTTAAGCGGTCCGTATTGTAAGTTTTAGGTTTAAGTTCAAAAAGGAGTAAACAGGCATTTCTGAATTCCTTGAAATTAGCCCTGTTACCATTAAACTTATCTGGCAGCGATACCTGGGGTTCTGGTTGGGAGGTTTTAGATGCATACATCTCTCTCACACAGTCTTTCAAAACCTGGGTTTCACTTTGTAATTCCCTGATTGATTGAGTCACATTATCCATACGCTGTGTGAGAACTGAGAGTTGGTTTGCTATTTCTGTTACATCCATAACTGACAATTACAGATTATACTTTTTCAGGCTGGATTATTATATCACACCCTACAATCAACCACGGTATTAGATGATATAAAATGCAAACAGTGATGATTATATCATTAGTTATATAGATGTCTCGGAATGCATTAACTACAAATATCTTAAGTTTGTAGTCTGACACTCTGAATTGATATATGCCAGATGCAATAGTGGTAGACAGACACTGAAGTCTGTATCACTAAACAGTGGCGAGGAGCATGGTAGAAAATACGAAATAAAGTATTACTGCAGTTTTAACTAAGTATGGATAAGTTACAAGGTTCATATGTTATGATATATATCACCAATAAGAATATACGACCTGAGGATGTTGTTAGTATAACCGTTAAGAGCCAGAATGTTACACAGCTTAGAATACCACTAAGATGCCGAGAGCGGTAACGGTTGCGGCCGTAGCTGATGACGTGGCAGCGTGAGTAGCAAAGGTAGGTGTCCGCAGACACAGGTTGAGCTGACAGGCTGGAAGTGGAGAGATGCAGCGTACAAGGAAAGTTGTAGCGCCTTGTGAGGAGTAGAACCCAGAGAAACAGCTGACTTCCTGTAAGGAGGGAACCGGATTGGCTCACTTAGACTCTGATACAACGGAGTCCAGAAAAATAATCCAGCGATGTGTAAGTGGAGCTGTGGGCTTTTATAGGCAGTGAGGAGAAATTTAAAGGGACAGATGAAGGAGACAGATAGGATCTGACAATCAAATATCAACCAATATTAAATGAACACATGACTGCCTCTGCCAGAAAGCTTAAAATAGGCCATGGTTGGATCTTCCAGCAAGACAATAATCCAAAATATACACATCAATATCAACACAAAAATGGTTTACTGACAACAAAATCTAGGTCCTGCCATAGCCATCCCAGTCCACTGACTTGAACCCCATAGTAAACCTGTGGGTGAACTGAAGAGGAGAGTCCATCAGCGTCGACCTTAAAATGTGATAGATCTGGACAGATTCTGTATGGAGGAATGGTCTTAGATCCCTTGACATGTATTCTCCAACCTCATCAGGCATTATAGGAGAAGACTCAAAGCTGTTATCTTGGCAAAGGGAGGTAACACAAAGAATTGACTAAAAGGGTGCTAATAATTGTGCAAAACATATATTTTTTTTTGGATAAACCTGTGTTGTGTTTACAATTGTTTGATATCCATGAGAGCAGAGTATTTTTGAAAAAAAGATCAAAAGGTTAAACAATAAAGACACATTTTCACAGCCTTCTTTGCTCATATTTGTCAAGGGTGCCAATAATGTGGAGGGCACTGTATATGCACATTTCTAAATTATATATATATATAGATATATATATATATATATATATATATATATATATATCTCCCGTAGAGGATAAGCACAGTCTTACACAATTGTGACAACCGCCAGGGTGCACTTTATATATAATCATATTAGCAATCTCCATCATAGAAAAGGCACTCACTGGTCTTTAACAAAATGTCATATTTATTTCCAAAAGTATTACAAAGACATAACGTTTCGGTGTATTATTAACACCTTTGTCAAATGTCAAAAAGCACAAAACAAAATGTGTCCCCAAAGAAACTCCTAACACTATATCTCAGCACCCACAAAGTCCATACATTTAAAACACAGCCCGCTCCATCGCATCGCCTCAAAATTACGTCATCACGCTACAGCGTAAGCGTGATGTGTCACCGCGAATTGATTGGCCCTTGTTTCCCATAGAAACCATATACACAGGAGGGCAATCACCTACCCAGCCACACAAGATATTGCTGTTTAAACAACAGCACAGAGTGCAAATGTCCCATCAGAATAACAAATAATGCACTACAGTACAAATCTTTATATAGTATCATTTATCTAGTACTTGGCCATCATATGAGTTATTCGTTAGAGCAGCATAACCATCATATCCTATGGCTGGAAAGTGATCGCACCTGGTGTAAAAAAAACATAAAATCAAAAAATATATTCAAAACTATATACATCCTATTTTATTATTACAATGAGTACAGAATCTGTATCACATAGTGTATATGTAAAGTAACCAATTAGGAATGAACCTGCTGACCCTCTACCTAGAATTATCCCCTTTACAGAACAATTACTGACTTCTTCATAACTCCAGGAGTATGGGTAGAAACCCGTGAGTACCCACTAGAATGAATATTCATGTAGGTCCCCTACAGGGATTGACCTCCATCCTGTCTGCCAGGTTATATTCCTGTAAATATCCAGTCCATTGGTTATTTCGTGTAGAATGGCCCAAAGTCCAGAAAGGTGTTTAGTCCCCTTGGTATCAGGGTATCCAACGTGTGGATCCATTTGGTCTCCATTTGCAAAAGCCTTTTGGCTCTTTTGCCCCCTCTAGTCAGCGGAGGAACATGATCAATTAACATAATTTTCACACTAGACACACCATGATTATATCGGGTAAAATGGCGTGGCACTGGTTGCTCCGAGTCCCCCTTCTTGAGGGCTTCTCGGATAGCACAACGGTGATTAGCCATTCTGTCCCTGAAGCTTGTGTCCATTTTCCCAATATACACCAAGGAACATGGGCAGGTTAGCATGTATATTGCATGTGTGCTTGTGCATGTGAGCCTATGGCGAATTGTATAACGTTTATTTGTATGGGGATTTTGGAAGGTTTTACCTGTCATCATGCTGTTGCATGTTGTGCAAGTCCCACATGAGAAACATCCTTTGTTTGAAGGTTTCAGCCAGGTCTCACTCTGGTAGCATCCTACTGGGTCGGTTTTCACCAATAAGTCCCTCAGGTTATCAGCCCTCCTATGTACCATCCGTGGGGACTTCGTCCGATGTGTCTATTTCGAGGAGAGACCAATGTTGATGTACCATCCTCTTCAATGCCTGACTCATAGGAGTATATGTGGTCACAAAATTCAGCTGTTTTACATCCTCTTTCGGTTTCTTAACTTTCGTCTCCAATGTAGATTCCAATAACCTCTCTTTAGTATTTTGGACCATTACACTGTCATAACCTCTTCTTATTAATTTCTTCTCCATCACTGTGAGCTGTTCCATCATAGTGGGTATCTCACTGTTGTTACGGATAACCCTTGTGAGCTGAGATGTAACTATCCCCACCTTTTGGTGCCTGGGATGGAAACTTCTTGCCTCCAGTAAGGAATTTCGGTCGGTCAGTTTCGTGTACACTGAAGTACCAAAGTAGCAACCCTCACAGAAATCAAGCTTAAATATATTGAGGTCTAAGAAGTGTATCACTGTCTCACTATACTCCAACTTAAATCTTATGGGACAGTCCATTGAGTTCAAACATGACACCCATTGTTCCAACTCACCTGTGCTCCCCCCCCACACCAGAAACACATCATCTATGTAAAGTACATAATATCTGATGTGGGGGTGGGTGAACGGTTTCAAGGCCGTTTGCTCATACCACGCCATGTAAAGATTAGCATATGAGGGTGCCATGTTTGAACCCATGGATGTCCCAGAGATTTGCAAATAATAATCCCTTTCAAACCTAAAGAAGTTCTTGTCAAGGCATAATGTCAGTAGCTCACATAAAAATTCGATGGGAGGTCCCTCATATAAAGGATTCTCTGTCACCATGGACCTGACAGCCGCCACACCCCCCGCATGGGGAATCAAGGTGTAGAGACTGTCCACGTCCATGGTGACAAGAATGTCATCCGCCTGTAGTCCCACATAGCTCCTCAGAGATGTAATCAGACTGGGTGAATCCTGTAAATATGCAGGAATACCTTTAACCACTGACTGTAAATGAAAGTCTATATAGATGGCCAAACTTGATAACAAGGAATCCCCGGCAGATACAATAGGTCTGCCAGGGGGATCCTTGAGAGTCTTGTGCACTTTCGGCAACAAATACAATATAGGAATTTTCGGGTGATCAATAATTAGAAATTCAGCTTCCTGCTCAGATAATAATCCTGATTCAAGACCCCTATGTATATGTTGATCATTAACTTTTTTAAACATCACAGATGGATTACCTTTAAGTTTTAAATATACTGTAACATCAAAGAGTTGGCGTAAGGTTTCAGTTCTATATTGGCTATAATCCTGTATAACAATCAAGCCCCCTTTATCCGCTGGGCGGATGATTATGGTGTTATCACTACTTAGGGCCTTAATAGCCAGTCTCTCCTCTGCATTTAAATTAAGTAGTACATGATTTCATTTTATTCACATCGTGACATACCATTCGTGTGAAACCCTTTATAGATGGATGAGTATTGGGGGGTTCAAAAGCTGACGGTTTTGGGGGGCGGAGCCAGCTATCCAAGCAACCAGACGTGCTTCACAAGAGCTCTGGCTCTTAATCCGGATAAAAGGGATAAAAATATGAATTGGCATATACTTTTTCAGCCTGTTTGAAGACCCCTGATAGCTCTCTTTATAAAGCACTCTGTCAACCAATTCTGGGTACTTATATCTTAAAATTAATCCCAATTCAAGCCCTGTAGTCCAGCTACGCAGATGGAGACTGTTGGCGCAGTTTAAGATCTATGATAGCCACAGCGGGACCAGCAGCTCATAATACCTACATGATGGCTCATTATCTGTACCTACTTGGCCGAATCGAGCTGTTCAGAAAGCTTTAGAGGAGATCCCAGTTGCGACTTACGGCTCTCTGAAAAAAAAAAAAAAAAAAAATGGCGACTGAGGCTGACTGGGAGTGGATAGCCTTGAGCTATATTGAGACCTCCTTCAGGCTATTAGAAATGCTTATACCAAAGCTCCCCACCGTGACTTCACAGAGCCCCACACCGGCTTTTCAGGCTAAACGAGGAGACGGAACTCCCGAAAGAGATGAAAATGGCATACTTACAGAAATCTGTGTGCACCGGACTGTGGCGGTGGCTGCATCTTCGGATCGTCGGAGATCCCCCTTCTCTTCTTCAGATGGGAGCCCTTCTGTGCTGGATTCTGGTCACAGGCATGGAGCGGCATTAGGAGTTACTTCGAAGGGCGCCCTTATGCTGCGCCACTCATACACGAAGGGGGAGGCCCTGGGAGCATCCCGGAGCACTTCTAGCAGTGAGAGTTTCTGTCACCTGGCCGCACGCGCGGCTCTGCATATGGCGCCCTGGAGAGTGAATGGTGATACCGGGAGCTGTTTATTGCAGCTAGTTCAAGGAATGCCTTCAACCTTGCGGACTGGAGTGGGGTAAAAAACTTTCCCTTTTATTACACCGCTTCGCTGCTCTCTCACCTAGTCTGCAAAATTTGTTTAGAGAGACCACGCGGAATAACGGACACTCCACACTAATGGACTGCAGCCAGTATCCTAGCAGGTGACATTCATAGTTATACTTCAGCTGAGCTGCCATAGCCTAAACACTTTTATTATCTACAAGGGCCTCCATCGCAATGTAGTAGGATGCTTTTCTATCTACAGTTACTTTATTAACATGTTTAATTACATATAGCTAGACGGTTCAAACTATATGCAAAAGTTGTCTTGTAGGTTTAAATAGTGATGAGAGGAGAATTGCACTAAATATACTGATTAGGTCCTACAATATTCAGCAATGTAAAGCATGTGCTCGATTGGAGTTCCTCAAATGTACTATGCACTTGTATGTCGCATTACGTTAGTCTTGTTTTCATAACTTTTTCACATATAAGAGAATGTATGACTGTTTGATGATGGGAGCAGCCTCCAAATCTAGATAAACATGGGACTCTTGTGAGACTCATATGAGTAATTTCAGAAATCTGTAATTATGCACGTGCCCTAACAAGCAATTTATCTAATGATCTAGCCTAACCCTTAAGAGGTAGGACTGTACAGAAGTGTGCTAGCTGACACATATGCTCACTTTTGGGGTTCTGAGCTGTTGTTCCCTCTCCCTAAGCGTATGGGAAAACTTAGCCTAAAATATGCTCTATAGTTAACTCGACATGCTCCAACCATGTCGCATGTAAGGTTATGTTCTCACTGTAGTTTTCTAGCGCAAGCTTACGGCCTCAGTTTTTGTTAAGTATAAGCATTCACTTCTGGGTCACAATTTTCTTTCTTGCTAGAAAGTAGGCAATGCAATGGCTATAGTTTAGGGTCAAAGAGTGACTTTCTGTTAGTACCTACCTAACTTTTCATCATAGCTTATACACCAGCCTTTGGGTATAGGGCCCGTACCCGAGGGATATGGTTTAAATGGTTACAAGAGTAGATTACAAATCCACATTTAGCCTGGTTTTGATATAACTACATCTCCGCTCTCAGTCCATATAGGGGGTATCGTTGAATAAACTGTAGACCCTTTATACTAGTCATCAGCAAATAAACCTTAGCTCCTATAGCCACTTTCCTCATTAGACGCAATGTGGAGCAAATAGCAGCCCTTTATAGTTTAAATGCCACCATATATTAGGTGCTTAGATTACTAGCTAACTCAATGGGTAATCATATATTTCTTAGTTACTGCTTGTTCCTATGTACTGCATGTTTTGACAATTCGCTCCTTTGAAAGCTTATATTATCCTGCACATTGTATAGTATAGTTTAAACCTATCATCTGAATACATGACGGTTAATGATTGCTCACTATGCCTGTTTCTGGGTGTTCAATATAGCTCAGGTGAGTGTTTACTAATCTAGGTCCTATACCATGTTTAAAAAATTGTTTATATTACAGAGATGTACCAGACTAGATAAATGTTTAACAGTAATGTGGGGCTGACTGTGAGCACGTGTGTAAATAATTATGTTATTGCTAAATGAGCTAAACTAGAGCAAGTTTGACTATATTGCCTTAACGTAGCTACAACCCTATGGTCATAGCCACACTGTGAGGTACAACTTCAATTCAATACCCCAGGTATGCTTCTGAGCCAGGCTGGCCCTGCATCAACATTCCCACTATTTGGGATCTACATACTTGCAATACTCTTAATGCAACATTTCTACTATATGTAGTTAACCTATGTTTACTCCTCTCCTGATTATCCACATGCTCATGAGACCTTACTTAGAGACATGCTAAGTTTTACTTACCTAGTTTAAACAACCACCTACAGTAGTTGGCCCAATTGCAACCCATTTCAGGTGCATCTGTTTGGCATATTCAGAAGACAAGCAGACGTCTCCTGTCTGCTTCTCACAGGTAACTTATCACCTCCTACCCCCCACCCCACATAATATGCCTCCTTTAGTAGGAGGACTAAATATGCGGTTTTTCTCGCATATACCGCATCTTATTTACCCTCTTTACTAGCAAAATCTTGCAGTTTATCATTATATTCAGCTTTATTTTTCTTTTACCCTATGCAAGATTGCCCAAATATATATATATATCTTTACATAATAATATTATCCCTTTAATGCTTATCCTATCATACACACTACTCATATCAGCATGAGATAAAATTAGGTTAAAAAATAACCTATAAAATCAGAGGTCATAATTGTGAGACCCAAGAGTGGTCTCTCTTTTTCCTTTTACCTTCCCTCACTTTCAGTTATTTTCCTTATGCTTGGTCCATGAAGGACCTCTAGCGTGGATTAGAGAAGGTTCCCCTTTATATAGGCACTGCATACTAACTTTGTTGTTTTGTTTATGTTTTATTATGTAACACTGTCAGAAGACTTACTGTATGCCATTTTTGCTACATACCTATGCTGTTTGTATGCCTATTTTGAGTACCTCAATAAAAATTGTTTAAAAAAAAAAAAAAAAAGCTGACGTTTTTTTTAAACATAGATGGTACTGTTCTTATATCCCCTTGGAAATATTCCTTCAACTTAAGCTGCCTTTGCAATTTGTGGATGTCAACATAAGTATTAAATATATCACATTTAGGGGTGGATATGAAAGACAACCCACGGTTTAAAACTGAAATTTCAACATCACTGAGTGGTCTAGAACTGAGATTGAATACAATATTTACTTCTTCCTCAGTTGTTTCTTGTGACTTGTGTCCCCCCTCTCCTGATGTGTGGCCGTCTAATTCTCCTTGTTCCCTTTGCCCTGTTGGCATCGGAGGTTTGACCGTAGATCTCGTGGCCACCCCAGAAAAAGACTGTGGCTGAGTGGACCAGTGACGTGCTGTCATAGGAGGCAGGGGAGGCAGCGCTATGGGTGTAATTATAATTTTCTAATATTTTTTTTTTTTTTTAAATGAAAACATTTTTTTTTAAAAGTTTTTATATTTTGGGGGGTATCTCACGATACCCCTTTACCAAGCCCATACCACGCCGCTGCCACCATGGCAAAAATAAACTATTAATTTTATTAAAGTATTTTAAGGGGCACAAGAAAAGATTCCATATGATATTGCGTAAAGGAGAGGCTGTGAGCCGATCAGCTCCCCCTCTTTTATGCAATATGGATGTGAGAGGCATTGAGCAAATGAGCCGTAGAGAGACTGCCACCCAGTGGCGCTTCAGGGGACTTAATTCTCTTTAGTTCACGGCCCATATTGCTCAATAGAGGACTGGACACCGGGCAGGAGTGATACAGCAGCAGTGAGGACTGGAGTCACGTGTGGGACCGTAAGGCGGTGTCGACTTTCACAGTGCAGTGAGTAAAGAACTGAAGTTCTAGACTGTCACTCTCAGTGCCGAGCCGTTACCGCCGGTAACTAGCAGCTAGTGAGTTTATAACAAGCCGTCCACGACGACTCAGTGATGCACAGTTGCTGTTGTGTGTGTTGAAGCTGAGCTGACACACTGATTCTAGCTACGAGTAGAGTGTAAGGTAGGTGGTCTCTCGGTGATTAAAAAATGTCATTGTTTTGTTTACTATTTGTTCTAGTACACACTCTGGTCCCTCTCACACTTAGTTAGAGCCTAAAAAAAATGCTGCCTATCTGCCCTAAAGCCCGTAGTGCCACTGCTTTATAATAACATATGCAGAGTGCAGACTCAGAGATGATCAGATGGCCAGATGATGCAGTATCATGCTAGGTGTTGGTGGTGTTGTGTTAAAGGGACATGAAACCAAAAAATGTTCTTTCATGATTCAGATAGAGAATACAATTTTAAACAACTTTCTAATTTATTTCTATTATTTAATTTGTTTTATTCTCTTGGTATCATTTGTTGAAGGAGCAGCAATGCACTACTGGTTTCTAACTAAACACATGGGTGAGCCAATGACAATCGGTATATATATGCAGCGACCAATCAGCAGCTAGAACCTAGATTCTCTGCTGCTCCTGAGCTTTCATAGATAAACCTTTTAGCAAAGAATAACAAGATAATTAAGCAAATTAAATAATAGAAGTAAATTGGAAAGTTGTTAAAAATCGTATTCTCTATCTGAATCATGAAAGAATTTTTTGGGGTTTCATGTCCCTTTAAGTTTGCTTGTTTGTCAATGCTCACACCAACAATCCATTTTATGTTACCTTTTTTTTTCTTGGATAGTTATTTTTTAATCAGTTTTTTTTATGCCTTGGAGGTTCTCTGTGGTGAATGAGGTATGGTGCACTGTGGTTCCTTCAGTATTTGTCAAATTGTTATCTTATTTTTTGCATATTATAATTTATAACCATTATGGGAGATACAGTGGTGAATTAATAAGTATTCAGAGAAAATTGGTGAAGTCATTAATAAATATTTAGGGAAAGATGTTGGTGGATAATAAATGAGTGGGAAATATAAATATATAGATGCATGTTCACTGGTAGATGTCTGCAATTTTCATTTAAATAAAGAGAGATCAGGAGTGCATGTGTTCTGCAATATACATTTAAATAAAGAGAGGTCAGAAGTGCATGTGTTCTGCAATATACATTTAAATAAAGAGAGGTCAGGAGTGCATGTGTTCTGCAATATACATTTAAATAAAGAGAGATCAGGAGTGCATGTGTTCTGCAATATACTTTTGTATAAAGGGAGATCAGGAGTGCATGTGTTCTGCAATATACATTTAAATAAAGAGAGTCCAGGAGAGTATGTGTTATGCAATATACATTTAGATAAAGAGAGATCAAGAGTGCATGTGTCACATGCACTTTGCACTGCTGGACTCTCTTTATTTAAATGTATATTGCAGAACACATGCACTCCTGGACTCTCTTTATTTAAATGTATATTGCAGAACACATGCACTCCTGATCTCTCTTTATTTAAATGTATATTGCAGAACACATGCACTCCTGGACTCTCTTTATTTAAATGTATATTGCAGAACACATGCATTCCTGATCTCTCTTTATACAAAAGTATATTGCAGAACACATGCAATGTGTATGTACTTATTCTTCTTAAACACACCTGAAACAACAAGTATATACACAATGTCTATATACTTATTCTTCTTAAACACACCTGAAACATACTGCAACTGCATCATCTGATCTGCAATGCATTATTATAAGCATTTTTTGTCAAGGGGAAAAGTGATCTTTTGAAAAATGATACTGCAATACTGCATATTTTATGACTTTATTTTACAAGCCACTGGAGAGAGGGATATATGTGTGAGAAGGTTTAAAGTCTGTCTTGGGCTATATTCCCACCTTTTTTCATGCTCTGAAGTTAAAACCTGCCCTGTTGGGGGAATATGCGGCCCGCGGTATATGTGTTTCTCCGGCGTATCATATCTAGTGCCTCACCAGCCTCTGACCTCACCGCACGTCTCTGGAGTGGACCCCTTAGTAATAGTGTTGTTCCCCACGTTATCTGTGCCCGATGAGTCACCCCCACTGCTGTCAACTATACTAAGCATATTTCTAGCCTGTGTGTTTCTCTGTTTAAATCTGGGTGCATCATCCTTACCATACAGCCATCTATACACATGTTTATCCCTATAATCGCTCTCGACTGTGCTTCATTTTTTATTCTTAAAAGCGATCAATTCATTTCTATATTTGGTGACCATAGTATCTAATTTAGTCACCCAGTCCTGTGTTTTCTCTTCAACCATTACTTGGTAATTCTGCAGTTTGGTGGTTTCAATCTCTGATTTAATCTTGAATTCAAGTCTACTGACTTCCTCAATGACCAATAATATACGGTCATATGAGCATTTATTCAAAATTGAACACCACCTCCTGCAGAATTCCATGTTTTGTCGGCCTAATGTGGGGATATTTTTTATTCTAAATCCCCTAGTGATATATTTCTTGCGGTGATACCCCGAGAGGTATACGGCATGAAGATATATAATATGCCCCTTTCCATTTAAACAGCTTGTCAAATACCAAATACTTTTTAACCCTTATAACGTTTTTTAATTAATATTTGTAGTAATCATTTGTTTTATCAGATAGTGTATATGTGTGTAACACAATTTTTTTTGTTTAAATCTTTTTTATTAGATTTTAGAAAATAAAAAAAATTCAGTTGTTCAAATACAAAAACATTAATAAAATGAAAAACTGTTTATGACAAAGTTCTCGACTCTGTGTCATTATTCTGTAGTTATGATTTTTCTCTATATCTTCATGTTGTATAATCTGAGTATAAACACATGTACAATGCACCACATATATGAGTATTAGTGTAGCAGTCATATCTCCTTCCTTGCTATGATCTGACTCTCTCCAATTTCTTCCCCCTTATAGCTTCCAAAAACATTACCCATGGTTCCCATCGAGACAAAAATTGCTCTTTAGAGTGTAAAGAATCTGCCGCTAGAGACATAATCTGGTAATAATATTTTTTTTTGTTTAATCAAGAGGAAGTGGGGTATTTCCGTCTTCCAGTATTGTGCAATACAAACTCTGGTGGCTGCACATATTATAGCTATTACTTTGTTATGTCTTTTAGAGATACCTTGTACTGGAAAGTGGAGCAATGCATGTTCAGGTTCTAAATTTATTTCCTTCTCAAATAGTGCTGAAAGGGACAGTCTACATTAAAATTGTTATCGTTTAAAAACTTCTGCAACTTACTTCCTCTTTCGGCCTATTACAATGAACTGACTCTCCCACTCACAATGATGGTCACTCCCTTGATCTAATTTTCAGCTATCGATGCACTATCTCAAATTTCACAAACTCCCCTTTTCCTCTTTCTGACCATCATCTCCTCACTTCTAACATCACATAACTCCCTACAACTCTCCCTCCTTCTACCACTCACACCAAACTCCACGGAAGCATTAAGTCATTAGATCAGCAACAGGTCGCTAGCTCTCTCGAGCCTTTCTTCTCTTTGATCCCCTCCTTTTCCTGCCCTGACCAATCTATCTGCCACTATAACTCCACACTTACATCGGATCGGTCCTTGAAAATCTGGCCCCACCTACCATAGTTCAGAAATCACACACTCATCCTCAGCCCTGGCATACTCCTCTGACACGGTACCTACGCAGATGTTCCCATACTGCTGAGCAACACTGTAGAAAGTTCATCTGACTTTCTTCAGTACAAGTTAACCTTTAATTTTTACTATTCTGCCCTTAATCTTCACTACAAGTTCATCTTGAATTTTTACTATTCGGCCCTTAATCTTTATAAGCAACATTTTTCTACTGTTTCTTCAAACCCAAAATGTTTGTTCTCCCCGTTCATTACTCTTCTCCGCCCACCCCCACCTCCTACTACAACTTCTCTCTCAGCTAAAGATTTTGCCAGCCACTTTAATAACAAAATTGACTCCATAGGAAAATTAAATCAACATACTACCAGTGTCCCACCCCCTCAAAAGCTCACAATCATCCAAAACCCACATAGCCATAAATGTAGCTCTTTTGCCCCTGTAACAGAGGAAGAAGTTTCTGCCCTTATACTGTCCTCTCACCTCACTACCTGTCCCGTTGACCCCATTCTCTCACTCCCCTCCCTCTCTTCTATCATTACCCCTATACTCACACACATCTTCAACCTCTCTCTCAGCACTGGTATTTTTCCCTCATCTCTAAAACACGCAATGGTCACACTTATCCTCAAAAAAACCTTCTCTCGATCCAACCTCCCCATCCAACTACCGCCATATTTCTCTACTCCCTCTTGCTTCTTGAAAAGCTAGTATATGCATGTCTATCCCATTTCCTTACACTAAACTCCCTCCTTGACCCACTGCAGTCTGGATTTTGCTCCATCACTCCACAGAAACAGCAATTGTTAAGGTTACCAACAACCTACTTATAGCAAAATCCAAAGGCCACTTCTCTCTTCTTGTCCTCCTTGATGTGTCTGCAGCTTTTAATGCTGTCAACCACCCTTTTTTGCTCCAAACCCTCCAATCCTTCGGCATTTGCGACACAGCTCTCTTGTGGTTCTCTTCCTATCTGTCTCACAGTACCTTTAAAGTAGCCTACTCTGGGATATCCTCTGCCCCGTTACCACTGTCTGTTGGGGTACCGCAAGGCTCTGTCCTCGGTCCCCTTCTCTACTCAATTTACATGTCATCATTAGGTTCCTTAATAAAGTCCCACGGGTTTCAATATCATTTGTATGCGGATGACTACCAAATCTACCTCTCTGCACCAGACCTATCTCCTTCCTTGCTAACCCGTGTCATTAACTGTCTTTCTCATATCTCATCTTGGATGTCCTCTCACTACCTTAAGCTAAATCTCTCCAAAACTGAGCTCCTTATTTCCCCCCCTTCTTCCAAAATTTCCACCCCCCATTTCTCTATAACTGTTCATAACTCCATCATTACCCCTATCCTAAATGCTTGATGTCTTGGGGTCACACTTGACTCAGATCTTTCTTTCATTCCTCACATTCAGTCCTTGGCTAAAGCCTGCTGCTTCCACCTTAAAAACATCTCTAAAATTAGACATTTCCTTACACAAGACACAACTAAGATTTTAATACACTCTCTCATCCTTTCCCTCCTCGACTACTGCTACTCCATTCTCTCTGGTCTCGCTAGCTGCCACCTCGCTCCTTTAAAATCCATAATGAATGCCTCTGCCAGGTTCATCTTCCTTACATGTCACTCTTTATCTGCTGCCCCTCTCTGACAATCCCTTCACTGGCTTCCTCTTGCCTCCAGGATTAAACACAAAATTCTCACTCTGATATACAAACTCAACTGCACTGCTCCCTCCTACATCTCAGACTTTGTCTCCAAATACTCTCCCTCCCGTCCCCTTCGTATTGCTCTTGATCTTTGGTTAATTAAAAATAATTTAGCCTGCAGGGTATCCTAAAGGTGTGGTTAATTGTAATGAAGATTTTCTTCAGTGATGGTCTATGGGTCTTTGGGATCCATAATATTTTGTAAATTTGACTCCTGAGAGAGCGGCTTCTAGGTATACTCATTGAATGTTTTCCGCATGTTTTTACCAAAGTGTAGTTTGGCTCATTCTAGCTGCATAATAATAGGAAACTAAGGCCTAGATTTGGAGTTCGGCGGTAGCCGTCAAAACCAGCGTTAGAGGCTCCTAACGCTGGTTTTGGCCGCCCGCTGGTATTTGGAGTCAGTGATTAAAGGGTCTAACGCTCACTTTACAGCCGCGACTTTTCCATACCGCAGATCCCCCTACGCCATTTGCGTAGCCTATATTTTCAATGGGATCTTTCTAACGCTGGTATTTAGAGTCGTTTCTGAAGTGAGCGTTAGAGCTCTAACGACAAAATTCCAGCCGCCTGAAAAAAGCAGGAGTTAAGAGCTTTCTGGCTAACGCCGGTTTATAAAGCTCTTAACTACTGTACCCTAAAGTACACTAACACCCATAAACTACCTATGTACCCCTAAACCGAGGTCCCCCCACACCGCCACCACTCGATTAAAATTTTTAACCCCTAATCTGCCGACCGCCACCTACGTTATATTTATGTACCCCTAATCTGCTGCCCCTAACCCCGCCGACCCCTGTATTATATTTATTAACCCCTAATCTGCCCCCCTCAACGTCGCCGACACCTGCCTACACTTATTAACCCCTAATCTGCCGAGCGGACCTGAGCGCTACTATAATAAAGATATTAACCCCTAACCCGCCTCACTAACCCTATCATAAATAGTATTAACCCCTAATCTGCCCTCCCTAACATCGCCGACACCTAACTTCAATTATTAACCCCTAAACTTCCGATCGGAGCTCACCGCTATTCTAATAAATGGATTAACCCCTAAAGCTAAGTCTAACCCTAACACTAACACCCCCCTAAGTTAAATATAATTTACATCTAACGAAATTAATTAACTCTTATTAAATAACTTATTCCTATTTAAAGCTAAATACTTACCTGTAAAATAAATCCTAATATAGCTACAATATAAATTATAATTATATTATAGCTATTTTAGGATTAATATTTATTTTACAGGCAACTTTGTATTTATTTTAACCAGGTACAATAGCTATTAAATAGTTAAGAACTATTTAATAGTTACCTAGTTAAAATAATAACAAATTTACCTGTAAAATAAATCCTAACCTAAGTTATAATTAAGCCAATCAGATTGAGCTCGCATTCTATTGGCTGTTCCGATCAGCCAATAGAATGCGAGCTCAATCTGATTGGCTGATGGGATCGGCCAATCGGATTGAACTTGATTCTGATTGGCTGATTCCATCAGCCAATCAGAAAATTCCTACCTTAATTCCGATTGGCTGATAGAATCCTATCAGCCAATCGGAATTCGAGGGACGCCATCTTGGATGACGTCCCTTAAAGGAACCGTCATTAGTCGGGAGACATCGGAAGAAGAGGATGGATCCGCGTCGCCTGCTTCAAGATGGACCCGCTCCGCACCGGATGGAAGAAGATCGAAGATGCCGCTTGGAGAAGATGTTTGCCGGTCCGGATGTCCTCTTCTTGCCGGATAGGAGGAAGACTTTGGAGCACCGGATTATGGATCGCCAACCCCCGCTTGGGTTGGATGAAGATCTTGGAGCCAGGACGGATCGGTGATACCTGGATGGTGAAGACAAGGTAGGAAGATCTTCAGGGGCTTAGTGTTAGGTTTATTTAAGGGGGGTTTGGGTTAGATTAGGGGTATGTGGGTGGTGGGTTGTAATGTTGGGGGGGGGTATTGTATGTTTTTTTTTACAGGCAAAAGAGCTGAAATTCTTGGGGCATGCCCCGCAAAGGGCCCTGTTCAGGGCTGGTAAGGTAAAAGAGCTTGTAACTTTTTTAATTTAGAATAGGGTAGGGAATTTTTTATTTTGGGGGGCTTTGTTATTTTATTAGGGGGCTTAGAGTAGGTGTAATTAGTTTAAAATTGTTGTAATATTTTTATTATGTTTGTAAATATTTTTTTATTTTCTGTAACTTAGTTCTTTTTTTATTTTTTGTACTTTAGCTAGTTTATTTAATTGTATTTATTTGTAGCAATTGTGTTTAATTAATTTATTGATAGTGTAGTGTTAGGTTAATTGTAGGTAATTGTAGGTAGTTTATTTAATTATTTTATTGATAGGGTAGTGTTAGGTTTAATTATAACTTAGGTTAGGATTTATTTTACAGGTAAATTTGTTATTATTTTAACTAGGTAACTATTAAATAGTTCTTAACTATTTAATAGCTATTGTACCTGGTTAAAATAAATACAAAGTTGCCTGTAAAATAAATATTAATCCTAAAATAGCTATAATATAATTATAATTTATATTGTAGCTATATTAGGATTTATTTTACAGGTAAGTATTTAGCTTTAAATAGGAATAAGTTATTTAATAAGAGTTCATTTATTTCGTTAGATAAAAATTATATTTAACTTAGGGGGGTGTTAGTGTTAGGGTTAGACTTAGCTTTAGGGGTTAATCCATTTATTAGAATAGCGGTGAGCTCCGATCGGAAGTTTAGGGGTTAATAATTGAAGGTAGGTGTCGGCGATGTTAGGGAGGGCAGATTAGGGGTTAATACTATTTATGATAGGGTTAGTGAGGCGGATTAGGGGTTAATAACTTTATTATAGTAGCGCTCAGGTCCGCTCGGCAGATTAGGGGTTAATAAGTGTAGGTAGGTGTCGGCGACGTTGTGGGGGGCAGATTAGGGGTTAATAAATATAATATAGGGGGCGGCGGTGTTAGGGGTAGCAGATTAGGGGTACATAGGGATAACGTAGGTGGCGGCGTTTTACGGAGCGGCAGATTAGGGGTTAATAATAATATGCAGGGGTCAGCGATAGCGGGGGCGGCAGATTAGGGGTTAATAAGTGTAAGGGTAGGGGTGTTTAGACTCGGGGTACATGTTAGGGTGTTAGGTGCAGACGTAGGAAGTGTTTCCCCATAGGAAACAATGGGGCTGCGTTAGGAGCTGAACGCTGCTTTTTTGCAGGTGTTAGGTTTTTTTTCAGCTCAAACAGTCCCATTGTTTCCTATGGGAGAATCGTGCACGAGCACGTTTTTGAGGCCGGCCGCGTCCGTAAGCAACTCTGGTATCGAGAGTTGCATTTGCGGTAAAAATGCTCTACGCTCCTTTTTTGGAGCCTAACGCAGCATTTGTTTTAACTCTCGATACCAGAGTTAAATTTATGGTGCGGCCAGAAAAAAGCCCGCGGAGCGTTAACAGCCCTTTTACCGCCGAACTCCAAATCTAGGCCTATGTTTGGGAGGCCTAGTCCTCCTCCTTCCCTTTGTCTCAAAGTTATATTGTTGTTGATCGTGGCTCTCTTCTCCTGCCGTATTTTAAAATTTATTTTTGCATTTTATGTAAGTCAGAAAAAGGCATAGTGACGGGTAAGAAACAAAAAAGATATAGGATTTTGGGCAGGATAGTCATTTTAATAACCACCATTCTTCCATAAAAGTAAATATTTTATTTAGCCCATTTGGACAAGGTATTTTTGATTGAAGAAAATAAGGATTTTATAGTTTGCTAGATATAAAGGTGTCAATTTAACAAGAGACGAGCGGACATGATTCGCTGTAGCAAATCATGTCCGCCCAACTTCGCTAAATTTATTTATTTTAATATATTTATATTGTTTGGTGTACATTTTTTTTTTAACTCTTACACATTAAGCTAGGTCTTTTTACTCGCACAATCCCGACGCATGCTAATTTAGTTTGTGCTCCAACAAACACACGCATTTACTTTCATCTTGTAATATAGTGCGTCACTTGTAATCTAGTCCTGAATCGGAACAAGAGTTCTGATTTAATGTTTACTGTTGAGGCATTAGGACTCCCTTTGTGAAAGAAGATGCGCAATGTTGCTCATAAGCTTGTAAAAAAAAAAAAAGCCGTGAGCCACAGCAAATTATTGGCTGAAAAAGAGAAACATCCCCAGGCCAAAAAATTATTATTTGTTTCATCTATTTTATTGTATTTTTCTATCTTTGTTCTTTCGTTGTTCTCATATGGTGATGTACCAATGAACAGCTAGGAACCATTACTCATTTTATGTGATTTACTTAGGTACACTCTCAGAGGGGTCCATTATTTAGATTGTTACCTGTTAAGTTACTCATTTTTATTCATTTATTAATTTTTAGAATCATTAATGATATTTATTTATTACGTGTTTGCCATATGATTCCACTGTGGATCTAACTAGTGTAAAAAATCTTCAAAATAGCTTATTTGTGTGCCTTTTACCACTCTTCTTTCACATTTTCTTGTTTCAATTCTTGAATAATAGGCACACTGGAGTGGGGACCCCAGATTTCTTGTGTTCTGATATTAGGCAGCACTTCTAAGTTATATACAATATCACATAACCTCAGGGTCTGTACTTAGCGCTGATTACATCTACTCCTCTTAGTAGTATATGGACGGAGGTTATGTATGGACGGAGGTTATGTCAAACTCATTTTGACAGGTGACACGCCCCTAACCACACCCCTTTTCTACGCCCACTTTCACGCCCCTTTTTAATATCAATTTAATATCAAATTTATATCAAAATCAACTTTTTATATCAATTTTTATATCAATTTTATATCAATGTAATATAAAATTTATTAAAATTCTTTTTATTGAGAGCCAACACATAAGTACAATAATCAACAATTCAACACAGTATCATGAAGGTCACATCCACAAATACAGTAGGTATATTATGCCCTTAAGGGCAATATTATTCAAGACATAGCAGAGATTCAATAGATCAATACATGACAATTAAGATAATCCGGATGCTACTGACAATTGACATTTTTAGTATCTATATATGTGTAGCCCTCTCATTTTACATTTTCATCCCCAACTAATCCCCGAGCCCTCCCCCCAAGTCCCAGAACACTAACCACCTTATATTATATTAGAGAGAGCTTGGGCATACAACATGTAAACATTTACTTACAGTCACGTTGAAATTATGTAAGCACACACTTAATGCATACACAATAGATATTGTAAGAGAATCAAATGATACTCAACAAATGAGAATAATGGACATGGATTCCAGGAGAATAACTCTATGAGCTGGTTTGTTTCATGTCTGTATACGACTATAAGGCGGACTTCTATAACATGCAGTATATTGGGTTATAATAAGAGAATACATGAAAATTCATTCCAGACAGACATGGCAAATAGTGACTATACAAGCTCACCAAGATTTTCTCATTATCTTCTACCCGCGCTCTCATTTTTAGCTTTTTAAACTAAACTAAACCTAAAACAAAACTGTAGGTTAATATGATTAATGTGTATAGCTGAATATGTAGCCCAGTACTATAAATTTAATCAGATATGGTTGCAGGTTGTAGAGACTCCATACTTTGCAAAGACATATGTAAGTCGATTATTTTTAGTAAGGATCTTGTTATTAGTTGTCGACTCAGGCTTAATGTGGTTATTCATCACAGTATATTAACTGCAACTGGGTGTTTCTGACAAAGGCAGATTAAGTTGTAACAATAGGAACTGTTCAGCATGGCTACATAACTTTTTAATCTAAACTGAAAAAAAAAAAACTAAACAGTACTGTAGCTCAATATGCTTAGTATGTATACCTGCATATGTTGCCCAGCACAGCATACTAGATATGATTGCAGGTTGCAGAGACTCTATACTTTGCGCAAACACATGCGAGCCAAGTATCCCTTGCAGGGGTCATAGTATTAGCTGGCAGCATGATTCCCTGAGCAAATTACAATTGGTAAACTAGCTACCCTACCTCTCATCTCCACGAACGAAGGCAAGTCTGAATAAAACCATGTTAACATAAGCCATGTAGTTATCGTAGGTGTTCAGATGTTAGTGAACAACAGTTACAGCAGCAAGAAAGATGCAGAAAGCTTTTGGCTCTACATAATAAAAGAAACATAATAGGAGTGATAACCCCAGGGATGTAAGCCACTTAAATGTCCCCAACATATATGGTCATTAATATGTTAATTTAACCTAAGCACAGTAGTGGGGCTATATTCTGATCGTTATTCTGTAGGTTGAGATCCTGTAGGAGAGGCCTAGGGGGCCCTACTAATATAGGTGTGGATTAATAATAACTGCTGATCCTATTCAGAGAGTCTCCGACATCCACACAGCAAATATCAATGTTAAATAATCAGGTAGAGAGCTGCGGTGTTAGAGTCAAACACTTCCCTTAACTAATGTACAATTTGCAAGTCATCCTGGGTCGTACACATCTAAATCTAAATATGGAAGAGGTAAATAAGAGGAAGTGGCACAAAAGCTGCATCAGAAGTGACTTAAATTTGATGCAGATTACGTAACACAGTTTATCAACTGCAGCTGGGTGTTGCTAGTGAGGCAAATCATGTTGACATTTATACATAACCATAAAGACACATATAAAGGAAAGAATAGCAACGACATATCTGAGAGCTTTTTAGTACACTTATCCCACCAGCAGAGTAAATATTCCCAAGACATTAGTAAAGTAGCAGAGTAACTGTTGCGGGGTGGTTGGAAAGGACCAATCCGTCATGAGATGTGCAGCATAAACAAGATTTTTTAATTCTAAATATCAATAATAATAGCCAACAGGGCTAAAACCTGCAATAAACAGCCCCAGAATAACTATGTCAGACAATGAGCAGGAGGGAGCCATAGAGGCTCCGTGCATGCAGGAGCAAAAGTCACATACGTTTTGTAGTGCACAGTTTTCCCTGTCCGATGCAATATTAACCCATGCTTATCACTGAGGCACTATTACACCAGAGCCATATTGTGTAGATTCCCGGGCAGTACCCCATCAGAGCATAGTCTCATAAACAAAGTCACCCAATACCGCTGGGCAGGCCGACCCCTGAATGTCTCCCCCAGCAGTCTCTCAAGTATGCATAACAACATAGGGCAGTTAGCGCTTCAGATGTTATAGAGCCATGGATCAGGGTAAAGGCGCTTCTGCGTGAGGGATGGCCACTGTCATGCTGTGCTTTAGTCGAGCGGGTCGTGTGGGCAGCCAGAGGCCGGTTCATGTCAGTTTCGCTAGTGCCCCATGTAGAGTTGTCAAGGGCTCTATGAGCAAAGTGACTGAGTCTGCTCGGTCCACAGTCTAGGTATCTCACCGAGTGCGATAGGGACGAAGCCCGTGGTCCCACCTCTAAGATCTTCTTCGGCCAGGTGGCCTCACTGTGGGTATAAGTCTTGGGCACCGCTACTACCACCATCTCACTCCCCCGCGAGAGTTCAGGGGCAACCTGGTGTACCCTTGGTGTCAGGATCAGTATAGGCTTAGCTTCTGTCTCCAAAGAGACAGTGTTGCAGGAGGGTAATTTTTGCCGGTCTGGTTGCTTCTTTGCGCTGAGAATCGCGCACAAGTCCCGGCAGGTGAACAGCAAGCGGTCCAACTTAGGCAAGAGTACAGATTTCAATTCCGCCAAAATGGAAAGGTCAGTGCAACAATCCGTATCATTAGGGAGCTCCATTTTTGTTTCCTTTATCCCATAATCAGGTGTAGCTTGGGGAAGCATGGTGGCAGTGTTCCCGCCAATGTGCCAAACGGCTTATTTTTTTCCTTCTCGGTGGCCAAGGGGTGGTATGCCTTGATCCCAATGAGTTCCCGGACACCTTCACTGTCAAGGGAGGAGAGGATGGCAAGTTTTATAGCCACTTTGACTCCAAGCTAGACGGAGCTTTAGGAGCCCGTGGCCATCTTGGATTGCCGCCTACCGGAAGTCTAATATAAAATTTATATCAAAATCAACTTTTTATATCAATTTTATATCAAATTGATATTAAAAAGGGGCGTGAAAGTGGGCGTAGAAAAGGGGGCGGGGTTAGGGGCGTGTCACCTGTCAAAATGAGTTTGACATAACCTCCGTCCATATACTACTCCTCTTCACAAACACAAACACACACATATACAATCCTACCAGGAGGGGCAAAGTTTCCCAAACCTCAAAATGCCTATAAATACACCCCTCACCACACCCACAATTCAGTTTAACGAATAGCCAAGTAGTGGGGTGATAGAAAAAGGAGTAAAAAAAGCATACAAAAAAGAGGAACTGGAAATATAATTGTGCTTTTATACAAAAAATCATAACCACCAGAAAAAGGGTGGGTCTCATGGACTCTTGCTAATATGAAAGAAATGAATTTATCAGGTAAGTTCTTACATAAATTATGTTTTCTTTCATGTAATTGGCAAGAGTCCATGAGCTAGTGACATATGGGATAGAAATACCCAAGATGTGGAAGTCCACAGAAGAGTTACTAGAAAGGGAGGGATAACATAAAAACAGCCATTTTCCGCTGAAAAAATTAAATACACAAAAAATAAAAGTTTTTCTCATAAATTGAAAAAAAAAAACTTAAAACATTAGCAGAAGAATCAAACTGAAACGGCTGCCTGAAGAACTTTTTTTTTTTTTTTTTTTTTACTAAAGACTGCTTCAGAAGAAGCCAATACATCAAAATGGTAAAATTTTGTAAATGTATGCAAAGAAGACCAAGTTGCTGCTTGATCAACTGAAGCTTTATTATTAAAAGCCCAAGAAGTGGAGACTGATCTAGTAGAATGAGCTGTAATCCTCTGAGGTGGGGACTGTCCCCTCCAAATAAACTTTATGAATCAAAAGCTTTAACCAAGATGCCAAAGAAAAGGCAGATGCTTTCTGACCTTTCCTAGAACCAGAGAAGACAACAAATAGACTATAAGTATTCCTGAAATCTTTAGTAGCTTCAACATACTATTTCAAAGCTCTTACAGCATCCAAAGAATGCAAAGATCTTTCAAGAGCATTCTTCGGATTAGGACACAAGGAAGGAACAACAATTTCCCTACTAATGTTGTTAGAATTCACAACCTTAAGAAGAAATTTAAACGAAGTCCACAAGACAGCCTTATCCTGATGGAAAATCATAAAAGGAGACTCACAAGAGAGAGCAGACAATTCGGAAACTCTTCTAGCTGAAGAGATAGCCAAAAGAAACAACACTTTCCAAGAAAGAATTTAATATCCAAAGAATGCATAGGCTCAAAAGGAGGAGCCTGCAAAGTATTTAAAACCAAATTAAGACTCCAAGGAGGAGAGATTGATTTAATAACAGGCTTGATACGAACCAAAGCCTGAACAAAACAGTGAATATCAGGAAGCTTAGCAATCTTTATATTAAGAAAGAGCAGAGATTTGTCCCTTTAAAGTACTTGCAGACAAACCTTTATCCAAACCATCCTGAAGAAACTGTAAAATGCCAGGAGAATTTATGAGAACACCATGAAATATAGGTCTTCCAAACATGTATCTCAAAGCCCTTTGCCTGCCTTATTTTTCTAACACCTGAGATCTTATATCTTTGAGCCCTAATAATTTTTCAGGGCAATTTTTAAAACAATTATTTTTATTAGATAGTGTTATTATAAGTGTAACTGTACTTTGTAATGTATTTGTGATGTGTTTTGTGACACATTTTTGCGGAACAGTTAACCAGAGCTCTAAAGATGCGTAAATAATTCTAGCGTAAATCGTGATTGCGCTTACATGTTCACATTTACTTTCAACTTGTAAAATGATTGCTAAAGCCAACACGCTCAAACACCTGCGATAAACCCCTTTTTACTTGTGTTTAACTGTTAGTGTGCCACTCATAATCAGGTCATGGTCATTATTTAGAGAAATCACCAAGCAGATTTATTTATTGTATGGAGTTTCTAAACCGCTAAAGAAACATATACCACATTACACACAACACTCTGCATATAAAAAATGGATTCCCCACTTTCAAATAAGAGGTCTTATGTACCTCAAATTTACTGGTGATTTCTATTGGAATTATAAAAGTCTTTCTAGAACTGTATTTAATTCCAAAATAAAAAAAAAATAAGTTGCAAAATTATTTTTGGGTGCAGTATGAATATCAAATAAAAATCATTGTGGCTAGCTGCCATTTAACTGCCACATTTTGTTCATTTCTCCCAGTTGAATTGGGTGTGTGTGCTTTGCATGGTTAACTCAAAGAAAAAGCACTGAAAGTAATATTAAAACACCTGTATGAAAGAAAATATAATTTATGCTTACCAGATAAATTCATTTCTTTCATGGGGTGAGAGTCCACAATCCATTACTCCTGGGAATGACTATATCATACCACTAGGAGGAGGCAAAGATTCCCAAACCCCTCACACATACCTCAGTCTAATTTATAGCCACGCATTGTGAGGTAAGAATATGGAAAAAAAAAAGCCATAAAAAGAAGCATGGAAAAAAGATGTGCTAAAAGGAGAGACCAGTATGGGGGCACAGTAGCCTCTGGGACACAATATGTAGACCAAGTGGTAAGAAGTAAGACAGGAAACCAGTATGAATCCAATAACTTACGTTCTAACTATCAAACTGTATTGCCCACCACTGGCCGACATATAGCTTTAGAAGATGAAAAGCAACAAATAGAGCAGGTTTTTCCGCTTAACCAGCTACAACCCACAGTGGGAGGCCCCAACCTAGATACACAAGCACGGTACCAACTGAGAGGCAACAGATCACAAACAAAATACAAACCAACAATGTAATTAATTTGTCTAGTAAGGTTCTGTCTCCTTTGCAGATTAAGGTACTTAGTTATGGTTTAAAATTTGTGCCCACCACTAACTTTAATCTTTTCCATACTATTTTGGATATAAACAAACTGATCCAGGACATAACCTTATGTAGACATTTTGGAAACCATGAACCTCCTCCTAGCTTCCTTTCAACAGACAGTGCCAATGGGCAACTTAAATGCCCCTTTGATGTAGCTTGTGATGCTGTTACTTTGGATAGCATTACCTGGGATAATATAGAGGCAGGGGGAGAGGAACATGACTGTAAATCTGTTGGCTTTAGAAATCTGTCAACCTTTTACCCGATACAGAGTAGGAGTAATACACTTGAGATATACTATAGAAGAGTAGAGAGCGATCTAAGGTCTCTGCAGTCCCGTACCTCACTCAGCTCCAACAATCCTAATCTAACAAGATTGGAACGTAAGGCACTGGATGATCTGGGAGACCGCAGAGACATTTTGATCAAAGCATCTGATAAAGGTGGATTGGTGGTTATTATGGATAGGAATATGTACATTAAAGAAGCGAAATGACAACTTGAGGATCCTGACATTTTTAAAGTGTTGACATCTGACCCCACTAATGCCTTTCAGAAAGAACTAGCTCACCTTTTGGATAATGCCCAAGAAAAAAGGTTTTATTGACACAGAGACAGCAACCTTTCTCTATGTAGCCAACCCTATAGTACCTATCTTCTACCACCTTCCGAAGGTGCACAAATCCCTGAGTGAAGTTAAGGGTCGACAAATAGTGAGTGGCATAGGGTCCCTCCTGGAGCATCTCTCACAGTGGCTTGATGCCATTTTACGCCCACAGTTTTACTCTACAGTTATCTAAGAGATACAAAACACATTCTTAACTTGTTAAGGGACTTCAGGTGGGACCCTATGACACACTCTTGGCTTTCCATTGACGTGGTTTCATTGTACTCATCTATACCGTACCAACAGGGTATTAAGGCCTTACATTTCTTTTTAAGGGAATACACTATGATCGCCATTTTCAGGATTTTGTTATAGAGGTTACTGTACACAACTTTTTTAAGTTTGAAGGCACCTTTTATCTCCAAAAATGTGGAACAGGAATGGGGGCCAAATTTGCCACATCCTACGCCAACCTATATTTAGGTTGGTGGGAGCTGTTCCCCACATTTTTGGAGAAGGTAACCCATTCAGAGATCATATTCAGTTCTATAAAAGTTATATAGACTACCTCATTATGGTCTTTTCAAGGGATTTGAGTGAAGCTACCAACTTTGTGGAATGGTTAAACTCCAATGATCTTAATCTCAGGTTCACATTTGACTTCCAAAAAGTTTCCATTAACTATTTGGATATAACAATAACAGGTGACTTAAAGGGACACAATCCAAATTTTTTCTTTCGTGATTCAGATAGAGCATGCAATTTTAAGCTACTTTCTAATGTACTCCTATTGTCAATTGTTCTTCGTTCTCTTGCTATCTTTATTTGAAAAAGAAGGCATCTAAGCTAAAGGAGCCAGACAATTTTTGGTTCAGGACCCTGGACAGCACTTATTTATTGGTGGGTGTATTTATCCACCAATCTGCAAGAACAACCCAGGTTGTTCACCAAAAATGGGCAAGCATCTAAACTTACAGTATTGCTTTTCAAATAAAGATACCAAGAGAATGAAGAAAATGTAATAATAGGAGTAAATTAGAAAGTTGCTTAAAATTGCATGCTCTATCTAAATCACGAAAGAAAGCATTTGGGTTCAGTGCAACTTTAAGGTAAAATCAATACTGATGTGTATAGAAAGCCAATAGCTGGTAATACCCTGTTACACGTAAAATCATGTCACCCAGATTTCGTCCCCTATGCTGTAGCTAAAGGACAATACACAGGACTTAAAATAATTTGTAGTAATAACCAGATTTATCACCAGAGAGCTGTACATGACTAATCGTTTGAAACAAAGAGGTTATACTAACAGAGTGACCGACATGAGGTAAACATGATGAAGTGTGACCCTTTGTTACAAGACAAAAAGAGCACTGGACCAGGGACCAGTAGGGGAGAATGTTTCAAGGGTGTCACTTTCTTGACAGGTTACAGTGCCCAGTATAGTAGCATTTGCAAAATAGTAAAGAAACATTTTAAACTATTACGGTAATTGCAGATTATAAACTTGTTGATGTTGTAGAGCAGGGTCTGAGATGTTCGTACAGACGAGGTCTCACTATAGGACATATTATTTCTCCATTAGATCTACCCCCTATGCAGCAAACTACTAGTTCTTGGTTAACACACACTGGAATGTACAGATGTGGCAGGAATAAATGTAGACATTACGATTATGCCACCTGTTTAAAACAGTTTAGATCTGAAGTGACAGGATATTTTTGATATCAGACACTGCTTGAATTGCAACTCCACTTACATGGTTTATGTAATTACATGTACACTTTTTAATCAGCAATATGTTGGACAAACCACACAGGATGTGGGGTCACGGATTAGGGAACATTTTTCCACTATCACAGTAGGTAAATCCACTACCTCACTTGTCCAGCATTTTGCTCGTCTTCACAATAAGAGCCTTGATTCTTTTAAGTGGCAGGCCATAGATCAGGCTGTTCTACCCAAAAGAGGGGGAGACAAGCAAAATCTTGAGTAAAAATGAAATGTATTGGATATTTTGATTGAATACACATACTCCATTTGTTTTTGTTTTTTTATAAATTACTGGAAAAATTAAATTCCAATTATCTAACTATAATATATCTAGTAAGATTACTTTTCAGATTGCACTTCATTTTTTACCTTGGTTTTGCCCTGTTTCCATACTATACTATATATACTGTGCTCTAAGACCATTGATCCTCTAGGATGTACTCTTTTTCAGCAATATGTGGCTTTTTGAGCCTTTATCCATTCAGTTTTTCCTTTTGATGTTACTACCTTGAATTTGACTAATAGCCTGCCTTGCTATTTGCTTATGCACATGATAATTTTTCGTATAGCAATGCACATTAATATACTCTCCCTCTCCCCAACTTTTTTCTGAATCCCAGACTAAGTTTTGAAATAAAGATGTATAATATTACTCTGTTTTAGTAATATTACTCTGGAATAAGTTCCATTTGGTAAGGTCTGAGCTCACAATGTTGTCTGACATTTTTACTGTATATGTATATTACCTGTATCAAGAAGTAGGTTGTCTCTCAATAATAAAGTAATTAATATATTTATTTCAGCTGGGTTTGTTTTATGTTTTAACCAATAGGCAGTAGGTTATGGTTTTAAATAGTGTTTCTCTTTCTGAGTTCAGTATGCTATGATTACGGCTTGTTTAAAGGGACACTGAACCCAAATTTTTCTTTCGTGATTCAGATAGAGAATGAAATTTTAATCAATTTTCTAATTTACTCCTATTATCAAATTTTCTTCATTCTCTTGGTATCTTTATTTGAAATGCAGGAAACTAAGTTTAGATGCCGGCCCATTTTTGGAAAACAACCTAGGTTGTCCTTGCTGATTGGTGGATAAATTCATCCACCAATAAAAAAGTGTTGTCCAGAGTTCTGTATATATAAAAAAAGCCTTCTTTTTCAAATAAAGATAGCAAGAGAACGAAGAAAATTGATAATAGGAGTAAATTAGAAAGTTGCTTAAAATTACATCCTCTATATAAATAACAAAAGAAACAAATTTGGGTTCAGTGTCCCTTTAAGCTGAAACGTGTAAGCATTCACCTAAGCTGTTATGTATGCTACCTGTGTAGCTTGTGTACTGTCTGTTACTTTTAACCGGATGACGCAATAAATGCTAGGTTTTAAACTACTTTGTTTTTGAAGTCGCTCCTTCTTCTTCTTCTTCTGTGGATCATTGCTTGCCAGCTTTAAGGAGCAGACTCTAACCTTGTAACCAGTTTTGCATCGCCATACATCAAGGAGCTGTTGCTACAGGACCATAACCGTTGCTATAGGACCGTAGATAGCAGTATTCTTTTGGAGGACATGTCTCCCGGTGACCAATACTGCAGTACTAGAGCTGGAAGTTCTGCAGGGCTTGAATGACAGAGGAGGAAAAAGGAGGATCCTGATTGGCCGCTATCAGCCAATGCCCCCCACACTCCCTTAGTGAGCATGCTGGATCAGACAGCACCGGGAGCAACTACGAGTCAAGGAGGTGAGAATATCTACACCACACCAGGATATTGTGGATGTGTTGTGTACCTTGAGGGGTTAAATTTAATTTTAACTTTTTACATCTGCTGCCTCGCAATCTTTTTTTTTTTTGTATTGAACAGAGGATTGAGGAGTCCCTTTAGCGGTTTGCAGTGGATGTGTTTTTTTCTGGGAAAAGCGGGTGGAGCTGAGTTTCAGTGTGGAGCAACTGTCGGAAAAAGTGTCTTGTAAGGAGGAGAAGGTAATCCCATCTTATCGTTAAGGACTGGACTGGAGGCTAGCCCACGGTTAATAAGATAAAGAATATCTTGCAGTAAGTCAGTTTTGGTTGAACTTTGATTTACTTTGAGTGGGAGCCGTATATGAACTGTTTCGCAAAACATTATGATCTAATGTGAGCATTGTGCGCTGTGTATAAGGGAGAACTGCTTATTGACATTAAATTTAAAGCACTACACATACTTTCTCAAATTTGAGAGTTTACTCATTACACCTTTATATTCTTCCATTGGATGTACCTATAAGGACAAATTTGAGGCAACCTGGTTGTATACTAAAAAGTGCACTATTACATAATCAGCACAATGTATTTACACAGGTATATAAACCTGTGTGTGTTCTCTGCCCCATCCTCTCTTGACTTTTATTGCTAAAACAAAGAAATTACCATATACAATATAGGATGGGGTCTCATGGACTCTCACCACCATTTAAATAAATGAAATTATCAGGTAAGCATTAATTATATTTTCTTTCATACAGGTGGTGAGAGTCAATAATTCATTACTCCTGGGGACAAATACCCAAGCAATGTAGTCCACGAGTAATATTAGTCTACGATTAATAATAGAACATATTTTTGTGTTGCCAGTAGTGTTTTTTTAATATGTCCTATTTTTCCACATGCAACTTATATATATGGGATGCTTTGGCTTTATCTGGTTCTTCATTGTTACCTATATTTTTAGTTATTAGGGAAATTTGTGGAAATTAACCTTTAAGGGCTTCATCTTTTCTCTATTCATCCAACATTCTGAGAAATTCATAAATGTTAGATATAATGTAGAAGAGAGGAAAAGGAGGTTATAGGTGCACTAATTTCTTAAAACCTAACTTTTACTTTACAGATTAAAACCTATGAATCAATAAATGACAAGCTCTTTGATGAAAACTGAAACAAAGCCTCTAAAGGAGCTATGATCACTTTACCTCCAAGGGAACAAAACCTAATGTATGCTTACCTGATAAATTAATTTCATTCATGGTGGTCCATTACTACTGGAAATTACTCTTCCTTACCACTAGGAGGAGGCAAAGATTACCACACCCCAAAGAGCCCTATAAAACTGATCCAACCTCACACATACCTCAGTCTAATGTATAGCCAAGCATAGTGAGGTAAAAAAAAAATGAATGAGAGTCATAAAAAAGAACAGGGAAAAAAGATGTGCTAAAAAATACTAAACCCAAAAAACAAAGGGTGGGGTCTCATGGACTCTCACCACCATAAAATAAATGAATTTATCAGGTAAGCATAAATAATGTTTTCTTTCATACAGGTGGTGAGAATCCATGACCTGTTACTCCTGGAACTAATACCAAAGCCATGTAGTCCACGAGTAATAAAATAAGGGAGGGATTTTAAAAAAAACTAATTTTTTTAATGAGAAATTAAATCCACAACCCCATTTTTTTAATGCACTTAAAATAAATCAATCAGGCAAGAAAAAAATCAAGCAGAGACAACTGCCTGAAGGACCTTCCTACCAAAGGCTGCGTCAGAAGAAGCAAATGCATCAAAATGGTAAAATGTTGTAAAAGTATGCAAAGAAGACCAAATAGCTGCCTTGCAAATCTGGTCGTCTGAAGCCTTATTTTTGAAGGACCAAGAAGTGGCAACTGACCTAGTATGAGCAGTAATCTGTTGCGGTGGAGGCTTATCTCCTTATAAGTAAGCCCTGTGAATCAATAGTTTCAACCAAGAAGCCAAACAAACAGCAGAAACTTCCTGTCCTTTTCTAAAACCAGAAAAGTGAATGAACAAACTAGAAGTTTGTCTAAAGGTCGTAGTAGCATTTCAATGCTCTAACAACATCCAGATTATGCAAAGATCTCTCAAAAGCATTCTTAGGATCAGGACCTAAAGAAGGTCCAACAATCTCTCTGCTAAAGTTATCTGAAGAAACAACTTTAGGCAAGAAGTCAAAAGTAGAGTAAATAAAGATAAGTAGGATTACAAGAAAGAGCATTTGACGCAGAAACCTTCCAAGTAAGCTGCTTAATATCAACCTTATGCGTAGGTTCAAAAGGAGGAGTCTGCCAAACTGTTAACACCAAGTTAAGATTCCATGGAGGAGAAATCAGCTTGATTACAGGTTTAAAAGTACCAACTCCTGAACAAAATCATGAATCTCAGGAAAATTAGCAATCTTCCTATGAAACAAGACTGAAAGGGCAGAAATCTGCCCCTTCAGAGAACTGGCAGATAGACCCTTATCCAGACTATCCTGTAGAAACCGCAGAGTCCTAGGGATTCTGAAAGAATGTCAGGAAAAACATGAACTACACACCAAGAAATAAAGGCCTTCAAGACATTGAAACATTTTCCTAGTTACAGGTTTACGGGCCTCAATTAAGTTTTCAATCACTGAATTAAAGAAACCTTTATGCCAAAGGACTAATAGTTCAATTTCCATGCCATCAAGTTCGGAGACTTGAGGTTCGGTTGGAAAAACGGACATTGAGACAGAAGCTCTGACCTTAGAGGAAGAGCCAAGGAGGGCAGTTGGACATTTGAACCAGATCCACATACCAAATCCTGTGAGGCCAACCTGGAGCAATCAGGATTACTTATGATTTCTCTAGGCTTATCTTAGAGATCACTCTGGGTAGAAGTACCAGAGGAGGAAACAGATAAGCAAGCTGAAAATACCAAACAGCTACTAGAGCATCCACAAACTCTGCTTGAGGATCCCTGGACCTAGCAAAGTACCTAAGAAGTTTGTTGTTCAAGCAGGAAGCCATCAACTCTATCTATGGGAGAGCCCAAAGAACCACAATCTGATTTAACACATCCTGGTGAAGAGAATACTCCCCTGCATGTAGAGAATGATGACTGAGAAAGTATGCTTCCCACTTGCTCCCAGCTAGAATATGAATCGCAGAGACTAGACAGGAATTGGTTTCTGCAATGAGAGAATTTGAGACACTTTCATCATGGCTAGGAAACTGAGCATTCCCCCCTGATGGTTGACATAACCTACTGCTGTGACATTATCTGTCAGAAAACGGAGATTAGATTTTCAACAGAGGTCAAGCTTGAAGAGCCCTGAAAATATTCTAGAACATTTATTGGTAACCTCACCTCACAAGGTTCCCAAATTCACTGTGCTCTCAGAGACCCCCAAACAGCATATAACCTAAAAGACTTGCACCTGTAGTGATCACAGTGCAGGTAGGATGAGCAAAAGAAGCCCCATGAATAGTAAACTGATGAGGCAGACACCAAGATAGAGACAGACTTGTACTGGGATCAAAAAATATCTTTTTAAAAAGCTGGGTCTAATCTCTGCACCATTGATGCAGCATACAAAGCTTTAGACGTCACATGTGAAAATGATTTTACGTGCTAAAACCCGAAGTGCGCAAATTTGCCGAAGTGCGAAAACAATGAAAACAGACTAAAGGGATGTGCACTAACGCAACAAGCATAAGCCTGACATGCCCATCTCCGACATGTGGAAACCTGAACGCTGACACAAACAAAAAAACAAAGGGAATAATATAAAAGATTCTGTCGCAGGGCCATATATATATATAAATAAACCTTAAGTGCCCATAACATAGCTATAGAGACCCATCCACCAGCAAATAAGCAGCAGACAGCCAAACCAGTACTGAAACATATCAGCAGAGGTTTATGAAATAGGAGTATATTGTAGATCCATAGAGGGAGGCAAAAGACAAGTCCCTGCGATCAATTATGGAAGCTTTATGATAAATTTCACATGAGGTGATAAAAGAATTACAAACCATACCCCATATACATCCCTCTGACAAGCACTGTACTCTGAGGGGAAACCAGGCCTCAAAATAGACTGAAAACCCCTCTCTCTGAAGAATCAAATGCACATCTTCATTCTTTGACCACCTCCAGGGGAGGCAGAGTAAAGACTGAGGTATGTATGATTTTTTTTTTCATTTTCAAATAGTTTCTTTTATTGAGTCAACAAAATACAAAAAATGTCTGGTTTAGACAATAGTTAAACAAGATTAGCGGGGTCTAATATTCTATACAAGGTTTATCATCTTATCCATAAACATAACAGTTAAACTGAGACAAAATGAACAGAATAAAACAGTGTCCATTCAGACACCAAAAAATACCCTTTAGACAATACTAACTTATGCAGTGCTAGACAATGATTCCCAGAGTACATGCCACATCCGTTTAAGCCAGAATTTAAACAAACAAAAATATAACCTCATTCCCCCTATTTACAAAGAATGCTAATGTCCCCTTTTATAATCCTCTCTAATACAAGTGGGCTGTCAGATATGTTCATACTAACCAAAATACAGGGTTCTCCCCCCTCCCAGTTATATATTTTTACCAGATACCTAATAGCACTATTTCTGTATTCCTAAAAGGATAGATCAGATAATCTATTTCTCTGGAGTGGAAATATCTTGATAAATGTCAACCATTTTTTAAAGAAAAGAATTATATCCTGTTCAGATTTCATATCCGTAACCAGCTGCTCGATAATACATTGCTTTTTAAGATAGTTTTTAATTTCTGTAATACTAGGGACAGATCTGCCCTTCAAATTCTTGAAAATTAAGTTTCTGGAGGCCGGTATTATTATATTGACAATTTTATTGTCTTCCGATGTTGCCTTCTCATTTAGGAGAAAAATTACTTTCCCTAATGAAAAAGTAATGGGAATAGTCTTGAGAGTATACAGTGTCCAAAGACAAGACCAGACCATGTGAGTTAAGTCCCAGCCGACAAGTTACATTTTGGACATTTATTAAAATTAGAAATATGCCATTTGTAACCTCTCTCAGAAGTTTAATATGTCCGGTATAATAGTTTCAAATGGGACTCTCTCCAATTCACGGAAAGTGTAGCACGAGAGATTAGAGTTAGAGATCTTTTTATATAGTCGAAATGATTAGCGATTTCAGGTGTTAAATCCATCTATTTTTGAGCGATATTGATTAGGTTCAAATCCCCTGCCTGAGAGGCAAGGTAGTCGTACCAAGTTGAGATTAATGAGATGCCATTTTTGGCCAACCATCCAACTTACCCCAAGACCAGTTCCAGGTAAAATTATTAACTAACGTAGATACGTGGTGCTTGTCTTGGAAATAGACAAAGAAGTCCCGATTTTCAAGATTAAATTCCCGTTTTAGTACCTCAAATGATTTAAATGTAATGTGCAGCATGATTTTAAAATTGTGCCGTAAAGTACAGGCCTTTTCTGTGCCAATTATGAAGTACTGAGGATTGAATGCTTTCTTGGAATTCTGGATTGCCCAAAATTATCTGATATTTAGGTATACTCATATTGGATTTTATAAGAGTTCAAATTTTTTCCAAGCCTGGATTACAGTATAGATTGATTTAATTTGTTTAACCTGCTTAGGAACTAAATTGAGAGGGGAGTGAATTAAAGAAATAGGAAAAAAAGGGTATATCATATTTAGTTCTAAGCTATTATTCGTAAGAGAGTCCTTATTCACGATCCAATCTATAAGGATACGCCAAAACCAAAATTCAAAATATAAAGGTCAGGGAGGGCAAAACTGCCTAAGTTCTTGGGCAGAGACAAACTTTTAGAAGAAATTCTGGGCCTTTTATTCTGACAAAACAAATGACGAATTGCGATATTGAGGCCTTTGATGTAAAATATACAAAATTTTAGGAAGAAGCACTATCTTGAAAAAGGCAATGCAGGCTGATATAGAAAGAGGAAGATTTCGCCAGTTTTTCATGTAGGTTTTAATTTGACTGATGATTGGGGGGATATTTAGAAAGTACCAATTTTGAGGATCAGAAGAAATATTGATCCCAAGATATCTAAAATGAGCTAGAAACTATCTTAAAAGGAATTTCTAGAGAGGAATCCTTCTATGCCCTAACCCATAAAAGTTCTGATTTCGTAGTGTTAATTTTATAGCCAGAAAATTGGGCAAACATATTAATCCATTTAAGCCAATGTGGAATATTCACTGAAATATTAGATAAGTAGACAAGAAGATCATCGGCATACAGTGCAACTTTTACTTCCTTCTTCCCTATTTTTCTTCCCTCTATTTGTTGCCTGATCTTGATAGCTAAGTGTTCAATTGCAATGTAAAAAAGTAATGGAGAGAGAGGGCAACCTTGACAGGTACCTCTTTCAAGCACTATCGTGGAGGACACTCTACCATTGATAATCAAGTGGATGACTGAGTACATAAGTTCTTAATTAGGCTTGGAAAATTGTTTCTAACCCCAAACCGAAACATTGTATTTAGCAAATGATCATAGTGCACAGAATTGAGCGCTTTTTCAGTAGATATGTGCGATTCGTTTCGGTTTGATTCGGAAATTCGTAGAATTTGGAAAATTCGGCGATTCAAATCGAACCGAATTTCCGAATTAAAATTTTGCCGAATTTTCCGAATCGAACCGAATCGTAAATTCGGATGGCCATTGGATTACACTAGTATTGTACAGTATGTTAGGTTTACACCTAATATACAGTATAATACTAGTCTAATCCCACCTAACACTTACCGAAATGCCGAATTTCCGAACCGAACCCAGCCGAATTTCTTCGAATCCGAATGAATCCGAAACGAATCGATTTGAAATTTTCCAAATTCGAATCGATCCGAACCGAACCGAATTTTTCGCCATGCACATGTCTATTTTTCAGCGTCTATGTGTGTTTGTATCTGTGTATATATATATATATATATATATATATATATATATATATATATATATATATATATATATATATATATATACATATTTACATACATACACACACACAGGACTCAAAATTTCCACTCTTTACTAGGCATTGGCGATTGGAAATTTAATGGTGGTGAGTGAAATTTAGTGAGTGAATTTTTGAATCCACATTTACTAATGGTCTCAAGTCTGGTGGCGCTTTTGTAAGTAGCAAAATTAGCACATTTGCAAAATGTACACTCCTATTGCAGCATTGACAAACACACATTTCGGACTATGTGCTAAAAATATTATCTGAAGGGATATTATATATCCTAGAAAGAGCAAGGATATGTTATTTTATGTAGGAACAAAATTTGGGAATTTTACATTCCCATGTTCCTAACATATATTTGTTTTTTATTAATTATAAAACAGTATGAACTAACATAATTTTTTTAAGATAATGGTATAATGCAGCCAAAGCTTACCTGCAAAATGGTTTCTGTTTTAACCCCCATTAACCCTTTTAATTCAGACATAGTTTTGTTTGCAACAAGCTCCTTCCTGGGCCTTTACATATATAGGAGGTGCTATCCAAGTCATAGCTTCAACAGAATGCACTCCTGCACATGCACAGCAGGGGGCACAGTCATATGACACCTGACTAAAGCATCACAGTATAATGCTGAAGCTTTCAAAAAGCATGTGACATTATCCCCATTAAAACAAGCAAGCCTCTTGGCAACAAACAACAGCAGTACCTGCTGTCCCTCCTCAACCCCCCCCACTTACTTGCATAAGTAATTATCCTCACGTGCATGATACCAAAAGGTTTGGAGTAGGACACTGCTACATTTGGCAACGCTAATTTGCAGATTTTGGGAATTATTAAAATACTTATAAGCTTTTTTTTTTACCCTTTTTTTCCCCACACACTGTTTTACCACAGTTTACCCTTTTATAATATGCCCATAACTCATTGTTTTATGGCACTATCTCTCTCTCTCTATATATATATAAATAAAATAATAATAACAATGTTAATGTAAAATATCTATACTTTTTTATCTATAGGTATAAACAAATATATACTGTGTATATGTATATATATATATATATAAATATATATATATATATATATATATACAAATAGAAAAAGGCACTCATTGGTATAAAATAAAATATAACATTTAATGGTTCAAGTTAAGAATGCATGACGTTTCGGAGGTATTACACCCCCTTTATCAAATGCATGATACAAACAGTTTGAATCTACAAAAAGCAGTATACTTTTTCTATTTGTATATATATATATATATATATATATATACATATATATATATATATATATACACAGTATATATTTGTATATACCTATAGATAAAAAAAAGTATAGATATTTTACATTAACATTGTTATTATTATTTTATTTATATATATATATATATATATATATATAGAGAGAGAGAGAGATAGTGCCATAAAACAGTGAGTGCCTTTTTCTATTTGTATATCTGATGATCTTTTGAAGTGCACCCTGGAAGCTGCTATCCTGTATATGGAGTGCCTTTCTTACTGACTCTAATTTACCTATATATATATTTACAATAAAAAATACATTGTTCTGTAAGTAAAGAACATTGGAATGTAAAATAGTCATAACTACTGTCTCCTATCCCTTTAATATGGGGTTTTCTTAGGATTTCGCATAAAATAAACAAAATACAATCCTTCATGAGATTTGTAAAACTAAGGTATGAGTGAGGTGGGAGGTATATTTATAGGCATTTTGAGGTTTGGGAAACTTTGCCCCCTCCTGGTAGGAATGTATATCCCATACGTCACTAGCTCATGGACTCTTGCCACTTACATGAAAGAAATAAACAAAATACAATAGTGGCAGCAGAGATGGTTTAGTGTGGGTGGCATTAAAGAATTTTGACATTTTTTGTGGGTCTAGTTAGTACAAACTAGAGTGGTTTGTTAACCCTTGCACCTATTGAATTAAAGGGACAGTCTAGGCCAAAATAAACTTTCATGATTCAGATAGAGCATGTCATTTTAAACAATTTTCCAATTTACTTTTATCACCAATTTTGCTTTGTTCTCTTGGTATTCTTAGTTGAAAGCTTAACCTAGAAGGTTCATATGCTAATTTCTTAGACCTTGAAGCCCACCTCTTTTCAGATTGCATTTTAACAGTTTTTCACCACTAGAGGGTGTTAGTTCACGTATTTCATATAGATAACACTGTGCTCGTGCACGTGAAGTTATCTGGGAGCAGGCACTGATTGGCTAGACTGCAAGTCTGTCAAAAGAACTGACATAAAGGGGCAGTTTGCAGAGGCTTAGATACAAGATAATCACAGAGGTTAAAAGTATATTATTATAACTGTGTTGGTTATGCAAAACTGGGGAATGGGTAATAAAGGGATTATCTATCTTTTAAAACAATAAAAATTCTGGTGTAGACTGTCCCTTTAAGTCACAGACACACCTGTAATGATTTGGCTGTGACAACCTTGTAATATTGTGCGCTATTCTTTGCACGCAGACAATGCTAAGGATTATGCACCCTGCACTATCGGCTGCACTCTAGCCCATAATGTAGCCTGAAGATGTTGAGATTTATGCTTTTAAAGGGGAAAAACCATACCCCAGAAGACATTGTAGTTAAAGTAACATGGACATGATGTTATTTACCAGATTTAATATAAAACTTAATACATAGTAGTTTAATTTGTGTACTTAAAGTTCTATATATTGAAGTGATGGTAAATTATCCCCTTTATAAAAACAGATCCAGAATGTTAGTGATATTTTAGATGGCGTTTAATTCATCAGATGTAATGAAGATACGCTGTAACTTTTTAATATAGATATAAAATTCTAATTCCCTGGGCTCAGCCACCCACTTCAAAAGACAATTTTTCTGTGAGACAACAGTTTGAATTGTTATTCAATTAGCGCTCTCCCCCATGGCACTTTTGTTGTAGCTAGAGCGCTGATTGGACAACGATTCAGACTGTTAGCTCACAGAAAAGGAAATTTATGCTTACCTGATAAATTGATATCTTCTACGATACGACGAGTCCACAGATTCATCCTTACTTGTGGGATATTATCCTCCTGCTAACAGGAAGTGGCAAAGAGCACCACAGCAGAGCTGTATATATAGCTCCTCCCTTCTCTCCACCCCCAGTCATTCGACCGAAGGTATAGGAAGAGAAAAAAAAAGCGAAAGTTTTGAAAATAAAAATATAATCTGTCTAAAATGACAGGGAAGGGCGTGGACTTGTCGTATCGTATAAGAAATCAATTTATCAGGTAAGCATAAATTTCCTTTTCTTCTTCTAGATACGACGAGTCCTTGGATTCATCCTTACTTGTGGGATACAATACCAAAGCAACAGGACACGGATGAACGGGAGGGACAAGACAGATACCTAAACCGAAGGCACCACTGCTTGAAGAACTTTTCTCCCAAAAATAGCCTCAGAAGAAGCAAAAGTATCAAATTTGGAAAATTTGGAAAAGGTATGAAGGGAGGACCAAGTCGCAGCCTTACAAATCTGTTCAACAGAAGCATTCTTTTTAAAAGCCCATGTGGAAGCCACCGCTCTAGTAGAATGAGCTGTAATCTTTTCAGGAGGCTGCTGTCCAGCAGTCTCGTATGCCAAACGGATGATGCTTTTCAGCCAAAAAGAAAGAGAGGTAGCCGTAGCTTTTTGACCCCTACGCTTTCCAGAATAGACAACAAATAGAGAAGATGTTTGATGGAAATCCTTGGTCGCTTGTAAATAAAACTTCAAGGCATGAACCACGTCCAAGTTATGTAAGAGACGCTCCTTCTTAGAAGAAGGATTAGGACACAAAGAAGGAACAACAATTTCCTGATTAATATTCTTATTTGAAGCAACCTAAGGAAGGAATCCAGGTTTAGTACGCAAAACCACCTTATCAGAATGGAATATAAGATAAGGCGAGTCACATTGTAATGCAGAAAGCTCAGAAACTCTTCGAGCAGAAGAGATAGCAACTAAAAACAAAACTTTCCAAGATAAAAGCTTAATATCTATGGAATGCATGGGTTCAAACGGAACCCCTTGAAGAGCATTGAGAACTAAATTCAAACTTCATGGCGGAGCAACAGGTTTAAACACAGGCTTGATTCTGACTAAAAGCCTGACAAAAAGACTGAACGTCTGGGACATCCGCCAGACGCTTATGTAGTAAAATTGACAAAGCAGAAATGTGTCCCTTTAAGGAACTATCTGATAATCCCTTCTCCAATCCTTTTTGGAGAAAGGACAAAATCCTAGGAATCCTAACCCTACTCCATGAGTAGCCCTTGGATTTGCACCAATAAAGATATTTACGCCATATCTTATGGTAAATTTTCCTAGTGACAGGCTTGCAAGCCTGAATCAATGTATCAATGACTGACTCAGAGAATCCCCGCTTAGATAAAATCAAGCGTTCAATCTCCAGGCAGTCAGCTGCAGAGAATTTAGATTTGGATGTTGGAACGTACCTTAGATTAGAAGGTCCTGTCTCAGTGGCAGTTTCCATGGTGGCAGAGATGACATTTCCACTAGATCTGCATACCAAGTCCTGCGTGGCCACGCAGGCGCTATCAAGATTACCGAAGCCCTCTCCTGTTTGATTCTGGCAATCAGACAAGGTAGGAGAGGAAAAGGAGGAAACACATAAGCCAGGTTGAACGACCAAGGTACTGCTAGAGAATCCCTTGATCTGGACCCGTAACAAGGAAGTTTGGCATTCTGACGAGATACCATCAGATCCAATTCCGGTGTGCCCCATTGACGGATCAATGCCGCAAACACTTACGGATGGAGCTCCCACTCCCCCGGATGAAAAGTCTGACGACTTAGAAAATCTGCTTCCCAGTTCTCTACTCCTGGGATATAGATTGCTGATAGATGGCAAGAGTGAGTCTCTGTCCATCGAATTATCTTGTAAACCTCTATCATCGCTAGAGAACTCTTTGTTCCCCCTTGATGATTGATATATGCTACAGTCGTGATATTGTCCGACTGGAATCTTATGAATTTGGCCAAAGCCAACTGAGGCCACGCTTGAAGCTCGTTGAATATTGCTCTCAGTTCCAGAATATTGATTGGTAGTAGGGACTCCTCCTGAGTTCAAACACCCTGAGCCTTCAGGGAATTCCAGACTGCACCCCAGCCCAAGAGGCTGGCGTCCGTCGTCAGTATGACCCATGCTGGCCTGCGGAAGCACATTCCCTGGGACAGATGATCCTGTGACAACTACCAAAGAAGAGAGTCTCTGGTCTCTAGGTCCAGATTTATCTGAGGAAATAAATCCACATAATCCCCATTCCACTGTCTGAGCATGCACCGCTGCAGTGGTCTGAGATGAAAGCGAGCAAACGGAACGATGTCCATTGCCGCTACCATTAATCCAATGACCTCCATACACTGCGCCACTGATGGCCGAGGAATGGACTGAAGTGCTCAGCAAGTAGTTAGGATCTTTGATTTTCTGACCTCCGTCAGAAAAATTTTCATGTCTACCGAGTCTATCAGAGTTCCCAGGAATGGAACTCTTGTCTGTGGAACTAGTGAACTCTTTCCTATATTCACCTTCCACCCGTGAGTTCTTAGAAAAGCCAACACAATGTCCGTGTGAGATTTGGCTAGATGGTAAGTTGACGCCTGAATCAAAATATCATCCAGATAGGGCGCCACTGCTATGCCCCGCGGCCTTAGAACCGCCAGAAGGGACCCTAGCACTTTTTGTGAAAATTCTGAGAGCTGTGGCCAACCCGAAAGGGAGGGCCACAAACTGGTAGTGTTTGTTCAGGAAGGCGAACCTGAGAAACTGGTGATGATCTTTGTGGATAGGAATGTGAAGATACGCATCCTTCAAGTCCACGGTGGTCATATATTGACCCTCCTGGATCATTGGTAAAATTGTTTGCATGGTCTCCATCTTGAACGATGGGACTCTGAGAAATTTGTTTAGACATTTGAGATCTAAAATTGGTCTGAAGGTTCCCTCTTTTTTGGGAACCACGAACAGATTGGAGTAAAACCCCTGCCCCTGTTCTAGTTTTGGAACTGGACAGATTACACCCATGGTATAGAGGTCTTCTACACAACTTAAGAATGCCTCTCTTTTTGTCTGGTCTACAGACAAACGTGAAAGATGAAATCTCCCTCTTGGGAGGAAATCCTTGAATTCTAGTAGATACCCCTGGGTCACAATTTCTAATGCCCAGGGATCCTGAATGTCCCTTGCCCAAGCCTGAGCGAAAAGAGAAGTCTGCCCCCTACTAGATCCGGTCCTGGATCGGGGGCTGCCCCTTCATGCTGTCTTGGTAGCAGTAGCGGGCTTCTTGTCTTGTTTACCTTTATTCCAGGTCTGGTTAGGTCTCCAGACTGACTTGGATTGTGCAAAATTCCCCTCCTGCTTTGTGGCGGAGGAGGAAGTAGAGGGTCCACCTTTAAAATTTCGAAAGGAACGAAAATTATTTTGTTTAGCCCTCATTTTAACAGTCTTGTACTGAGGAAGGGCATGACCTTTACCTCCAGTAATGTCGGAAATGATTTCCTTTAGTTCAGGCCCGAAAAGGGTCTTACCTTTAAAAGGAATAGCTAGAAGTTTAGATTTTGATGACACATCAGCAGACCAAGACTTAAGCCATAACGCTCTACGAGCTAAAATGGCAAAGCCTGCATTTTTTGCCACTAATTTAGCCGTTTGAAAAGCGGCATTGGTAATAAAAGAATTAGCTAGCTTGAGAGCCTTAATTCTATCCAAAATATCATCTAATGGGGTCTCAACCTTAAGAGACTCCTCTAGAGCCTCAAACCAAAAAGCTGCTGCAGTAGTCACTGGAACAATGCACGCTATAGGTTGTAGAAGAAAACCCTGATGAATAAACAATTTCTTTAAAAGACCCTCTAATTTTTTATCCATAGGATCTTTGAAAGCACAAGTGTCCTCGATAGGTATAGTTGTACGCTTAGCCAGGGTAGAAATAGCTACCTCCACCTTAGGGACCGTCTGCCAGGAATCCCGTATGGTGTCAGATATGGGAAACATTTTCTTAAAAGTAGGAGAGGGAGAGAACGGAATGCCTAGTCTATCCCTTTCCTCAGTAACAATGTCCTTCTAGGGACTGGAAAAACATTAGTGTAAGTAGGGACCTCTAGATATTTATCCATTTTACACAATTTCTCTGGTGGTATTACAATAGGGTCACAATCATCCAGAGTCGCTAAAACCTCCAGGAGTAACAGGCGGAGGTGTTCAAACTTAAACGTAAAGGCCGTCACATCCGAGTCTGTTTGAGGGAACACATTTCCTGAGTCTGAAATCTCTCCCTCAGACAGCAATTCCCCTACCCCCAAATCAGAACACTGTGAGGGTACATCGGAGATGGCCAATAAAACATCAGAGGGCTCAGCATTTACTCTAATACCTGACCTACTGCGCTTACCCTGTAAACCTGGCAGTTTAGATAATACCTCTGTAAGGGTAGTAGACATAACTGCAGCAATATCTTGCAGGGTAAAAGAATTAGACGCACTAGAAGTACTTGGCGTCGCTTGAGTGGGTGTTAAAGGTTGTGACAATTGGGGAGAATTGGATGGCATAACCTGATTCTCTTCAGACTGAGAATCATCCTTAGACATACTTTTATCACCTAAAATATGTTCTTTGCAATGTAAGGCCCTTTCAGTACATGAGGGACACATTTTAAGTGGGGGTTCCAAAATGGCTTCTAAACACAGAGCATTGACTTTCCTCAATGTCAGACATGTTGAACAGGCTAGTAATAACCACAAAAGTCTTGAAAACACTTTATTTAGTGAAAAAAAAAAAAATCTGAAAACGGTACTGCGCCTTTAAGAGTAAAAAAGCGTACAATTTTTCCAAAACTGCTTTAAAGGGCCATAATACCCAAATGTTTAAACACTTGAAAGTGATGCAGTATAGCTGTAAAAAGCTGATTAGAAAATATCACCTGAACATCTCTATGTAAAAAAGAAAGATATTTTACCTCAAAAGTTCCTCAGTAGCCACCTCCCATTGTAAAGGATTTCTAAGCAGCATATTAGTATGTCTGTCCCGGGACAACTGAAAGGATGAGCTTTGTGCACTCTCATATTATTTCACCAATCAGGTAAAGGAAGCTTACTATGAAATCTCATGAGAGTTAAGTCAAATCTCATGAGATCACAGTAAGAGTTCATGACCTCAGCACTTCTGATGCTGATTGGCTGCTGTTCATTTCTTCATTTTTTTATTTTTTTTTACCTGCAGCTGGGAGCAGCTGAGTATAACTTTTTACACAGAACTTACTCTGCTGAGCTGAGAAGATTGTGAGGTAAAATATCTTCCTTTTTTACATAGAGATGCTCAGGGGATATTTTCCTGTCAGCTTTTTATAGTTATACTGCATCAGTTTCAAGTGATTTAGCATATGAGTATAATGTCCCTTTAAAATGTTAAAATTCTCACAATTTTAGCATATATGTGTCTTATCTTGCAACCTAAGGCCTAGATTTAGAGTTTGGCGGTAGCCGTGAAAACCAGCGTTAGAGGCTCCTAACGCTGGTTTTAGGCTACCTCCGGTATTTGGAGTCAGTCAGGAAAGGGTCTAACGCTCACTTTCCAGCCGCGACTTTTCCATACCGCAGATCCCCTTACGTCAATTGCGTATCCTATCTTTTCAATGGGATCTTTCTAACTCCGGTATTTTTCATCTGGATGAAGTCTTCTATCAAGCCGCATCTTCAATCTTCTTTCTTCTGGAGCGGAGCGGAACCATCTTCTTCCAAGCCGACGTGGAACATCCTCTTCAACCGACGACTAGACGACAAATGACGGTTCCTTTAAATGACGTCATCCAAGATGGCATCCCTCGAATTCCGATTGGCTGATAGGATTCTATCAGCCAATCGGAATTAAGGTAGGAATATTCTGATTGGCTGATGGAATCAGCCAATCAGAATCAAGTTCAATCCGATTGGCTGATCCAATCAGCCAATCAGATTGAGCTCACATTCTATTGGCTGATCGGAACAGCCAATAGAATGCAAGCTCAATCTGATTGGCTGATTGGATCAGCCAATCGGATTGAACTTGATTCTGATTGGCTGATTCCATCAGCCAATCAGAATATTCCTACCTTAATTCCGATTGGCTGATAGAATCCTATCAGCCAAGCGGAATTCGAGGGACGCCATCTTGGATGACGTCATTTAAAGGAACCGTCATTCGTCGTCGGTTGAAGAGGATGTTCCGCGTCGGCTTGGAAGAAGATGGTTCCGCTCCGCTCCAGAAGAAAGAAGATTGAAGATGCGGCTTGATAGAAGACTTCATCCAGATGATGGACTTCCGACTTCAGCCCGAGGATGGATTTCTTCAGTCGCCGCTTGGATCCAGACTTCAGCCCGAGGATGGACGTCACTCTTCAGCCCCCCGCTTGGGCTTGGATCAACACTTCCGAGGCTTGGATCAAGACTTACGAGGACGGATCGGTGAACCTGGCAGGGTAAAGATAAGGTAGGAAGATCTTCAGGGGCTTAGTGTTAGGTTTATTTAAGGGGGGTTTGGGTTAGATTAGGGGTATGTGGGTGGTGGGTTGTAATGTTGGGGGGGGTATTGTATGTTTTTTTTTACAGGCAAAAGAGCTGAATTCTTTGGGGCATGCCCCGCAAAGGGCCCTGTTCAGGGCTGGTAAGGTAAAAGAGCTTTGAACTTTTGTAATTTAGAATAGGGTAGGGCATTTTTTTATTTTGGGGGGCTTTGTTATTTTATTAGGGGGCTTAGAGTAGGTGTAATTAGTTTAAAATTGTTGTAATATTTTTCTAATGTTTGTAAATATTTTTTTATTTTTTGTAACTTAGTTCTTTTTTATTTTTTGTACTTTAGTTAGTTTATTTCATTGTATTTATTTGTAGGTATTGTATTTAAATAATTTATTGATAGTGTAGTGTTAGGTTTAATTGTAGGTAATTGTTGGTATTTTATTTAATTAATTTATTGATAGTGTAGTGTTAGGTTTAATTGTAACTTAGGTTAGGATTTATTTTACAGGTAATTTTGTAATTATTTTAACTATTTTAGCTATTAAATAGTTCTTAACTATTTAATAGCTATTGTACCTGGTTAAAATAAATACAAAGTTACCTGTAAAATAAATATAAATCCTAAAATAGCTATAATATAATTATAATTTATATTGTAGCTATATTAGGATTTATTTTACAGGTAAGTATTTAGCTTTAAATAGGAATCATTTATTTAATAAGAGTTAATTAATTTCGTTAGATTTAAATTATATTTAATTTAGGGGGGTGTTAGTGTTAGGGTTAGACTTAGCTTTAGGGGTTAATACATTTATTAGAATAGCGGTGAGCTCCAGTCGGCAGATTAGGGGTTAATGTTTGAAGTTAGGTGTCTGTGATGTTAGGGAGGGCAGATTAGGGGTTAATACTATTTATTATAGGGTTATTGAGGCGGGAGTGAGGCGGATTAGGGGTTAATAACTTTATTATAATAGCGGTACGGTCCGGTCGGCAGATTAGGGGTTAATAAGTGTAGGCAGGTGGAGGCGACGTTGTGGGGGGCAGATTAGGGGTTAATAAATATAATATAGGGGTCTGCGGTGTTAGGGGCAGCAGATTAGGGGTACATAGGGATAATGTAAGTAGCGGCGGTTTACGGAGCGGCAGATTAGGGGTTAAAAATAATATGCAGGGGTCAGCGATAGCGGGGGCGGCAGAATAGGGGTTAATAAGTGTAAGGTTAGGGGTGTTTAGACTCGGGGTACATGTTAGGGTTAGGTGCAGACGTAGGAAGTGTTTCCCCATAGACAACAATGGGGCTGCGTTAGGAGCTGAACGCGGCTTTTTTGCAGGTGTTAGGTTTTTTCAGCTCAAACAGCCCCATTGTTTTCTATGGGGGAATCGTGCACGAGCACGTTTTTGAGGTTGGCCGCGTCCGTAAGCAACTCTGGTATCGAGAGTTGAAGTTGCGTTAAATATGCTCTACGCTCCTTTTTTGGAGCCTAACGCAGCCATTCTGTGGACTCTCAATACCAGAGTTATTTAAAAGGTGTGGCCAGAAAAAAGCCAGCGTTAGCTACACGGGTCGTTACCGACAAAACTCTAAATCTAGCCGTAAGCTTGCACCACAAGTAAGGTATACTTAACCCTTTCTGAGAAAAAAACGTTATGAAAAATAAAATAGCAACCCCCTGCACCTCGCCACAGCTCTGCTGTGGTGCCTACCTGCCCTCAGGGGTCTGATAATTCACACTATCACTTCTTTAGGCTAAATCTTCAGCTTAGGCCCATCGGAGCTGGAGCTTGCTGCCTTCATCTGAAATTCAACTGCGCATCTGAGACACGAAATTAGGCCCCGCCCATCCTATATCATGTCTCTCTGCCTAGTAAAAACTGCTGTAAAGCGGTCTAGAAACTAGCCATGTGGGTTTTTCATATTCCCAGTTTAACACTATAAGCCATGTGAAACCCTCCAGTGCCATCAAACATGAAAATGTTTGCCCATAAAAACGTTATGTTGCCCCTTAAGCATAAAACCGTTTTCTCAGCAAAACATTATGTTACCAGTGTCATTTAGCCCACAATATACAGGTCCCAGTAATACCCCTTCATCACATGTAGGATTACTGCTTACCCCTTTCCTCATGGGAACAATGTCAGCCAGTTCTGAAATACCCCAGTCTCTCCAGAAAAAAATGACTGAGCATACCTCAATGCTTGTAGCATGAAGAAAAACGTTCCCCCCACTAAAGCTTCTCAAGTACTCCTCAGCCATTCTGTGGGAACTTCTCTGGATCTTAGTGACAACTGCTAAGATCATCAGCCTCAAGGCAGGAATCTTCATCCATCTGCTGCCTGAGGAAAAATAGCACTCACCGGTACCATTTAAAATAAAAAAGTCTTGCTTGAAGAAAATAAAAAACTATAATTTTAACACCTCTTTCACTTTACCTCTTCCTATTACTAGAATAGACAAAGAGAATGACTGGGGGTGGAGAGAAGGGAGGAGCTATATATACAGCTCTGCTGTGGTGCTCTTTGCCACTTCCTGTTAGCAGGAGGATAATATCCCACAAGTAAGGATGAATCCGTGGACTCGTCGTATCTAGTAGAAGAAAAATTTACTTTAAGTAGGCAGCAGAGAGTGGGTTATTTGAATTTCTTATCTATGTTAAAAAAGTAAGTTATAGCACAACTTCATTACATCTGATGAATGAAACTCCATCTAAAATGTCACTAACATTCCAAATCTGTTTATAAAAAGGGGAGAGTTTATCAGATACGTCCCAATGAGAGAACCTCTGTTAAAGAGGAATGGATATAAACTATCCACTCCACATTAAAGATTGACCCCCTTACATACACTCTCCATTCTTAGTGAACATGCAGAACAGGATGGGGTATAATGGTAAGAATTAAATTTGCATAGGAGCCAAGATATATACATTTAAAGGGACAAGAAACCCAAAAACATTAATTATGCTTACCTGATAATTTAATTTCCATCTGTGGGAGGAGAGTCCACTGCTTCATTCATTACTTTTGGGAAATAAGAACCTGGCCACCAGGAGGAGGCAAAGACACCCCAGCCAAAGGCTTAAATACCTTCCCCACTCCCCTCATCCCCCAGTCATTCTGCCAAGGAAACAAGGAACAGTAGGAGAAATATCAGGGTACAAATGGTGCCAGAAGAATAATATTTAACCCCTTAATGACCACAATGTACCCTATATGTCACTGGTTGTTAAGGGTTTTTTCAGGACATAACAGCACAAGTCTAGCAAGAACTCGCTATTAATTCCCTCCCTCCAGCAGGCTTTGTGGAATAGAGCAGTCTCAACGCTGGTGGCAAGACCGCAATATAAAACAATCAAGTCCCAAAAAAAGGCCAGCGACATACAGGGTACGTCGCTGGTCCTTAAGGGGTTAAATTTAGGTCTGCCCACCAGAGCAAACAGACGGGAGCAGTGGACTCTACTCCCACAGATGGAAATGAAATTATCAGGTAAGCATAAATTTATGTTTTCCATCTTAATGGGAGGAGAGTCCACTGTTTCATTCATTACTTGTGGGAACAAATACCCAAGCTCAATGAATGAACAAAAACGGGAAGGTAAAAGGAGGCGGACCCTATACTGAGGGCACCACAGCCTGCAGAACCTTTCTCCCAAACACAGCTTCTGCTGAAGCAAAAACATAAAATTTGTAAAACTTTGTAAAAGTATGTAAAAAGGACCAAGTAGCCGCCTCTGCAAATCTGCTCCACAGAGGCCTCGTTCTTAAAGGCGCAAGAAGAGGCCACAGCTCTAGTTGAGTGAGCCGTAATCCTCTGAGGATTCTTATGTCCTGCTGTTTTATAGGCCAAATGGATAATGCTCCTCAACCAAAAAGACAGACGTGGAAGAGGCCCTCTGCCCCCTACACTTCCCTGAATATACCACAAATAAGGACGAAGTCTGTCGGAAATCTTTTGTGGCCTGAAGATAAAACTTCAAGGCTCGAACCACATCCAAGTTATGCAGTAACCTCTCCTTAGATGAAGAAGGGTAAGGACACAAGGAAGGAACTACTATCTCCTGATAGATGTTAAGATCTGAGACCACCTTGGGAAGAAAACCCAACTCAGTGCGAAGCACAGCCTTATCAGCGTGAAAAACCAGGTAAGGGGGCTCAGATTGCAAGGCCGCTAACTCAGAGACCCTGCGAGCCGATGCAATAGCCAGAAGAAATAGAACCTCCCAGGAAAGAATCTTAATGTAAAGTGCATGCATAGGCTCAAAAGGAGCCCTCTTCAAAACCCTAAGAAAGTTTAAGCTCCAAGGAGGAACAGAATTTCTAAAGACAGGTCTGATTCTAGACAGAGCCTGAACAAAGGACTGAATATCAGGAAGCTCTGCTAGCTTCTTGTGTAACAGCACCGATAACACCAAAATCTGTCCCGTTAAGGAACTGGTGGAAAGTCCTAGATACCCTAACCTTGTGTCAGGGATATCAACGTTCCTCACACCTGGATAAGTAGGTCATCCACACCGTATGATAGATGCGATGAGTGACCGGCTTCCTGGCCTGGATGAGAGTATCAATTACTCTCTCAGAAAAACCTCTCTTAGCCAAGACTAGACTTCAATCTCCACGCAGTCAGCCTCAGAGAATCAAGATTTTGATGTAGAAAGGGACTCTGAACCAGCAGATCTCTGCAACAGGGTAACCTCCATGGAGGAGACAATGACATCCCCACCAGATACACAAATCACAATGGAGCAATCAGAATGGTAAAAGCTTGCTCCTGTTTGATGCGGGCCACCACTCAAGGAAGAAGTGGCAACGGTGGAAAAAACATAATTTATGTAAGAACTTACCTGATAAATTCATTTCTTTCATATTAGCAAGAGTCCATGAGCTAGTGACGTATGGGATATACATTCCTACCAGGAGAGGCAAAGTTTCCCAAACCTCAAAATGCCTATAAATACACCCCTCACCACACCCACAAATCAGTTTAACGCATAGCCAAGAAGTGGGGTGATAAGAAAAAAGTGCGAAAGCATAAAAAATAAGGAATTGGAATAATTGTGCTTTATACAAAAAAATCATAACCACCACAAAAAGGGTGGGCCTCATGGACTCTTGCTAATATGAAAGAAATGAAATTATCAGGTAAGTTCTTACATAAATTATGTTTTCTTTCATGTAATTAGCAAGAGTCCATGAGCTAGTGACGTATGGGATAATGACTACCCAAGATGTAGATCTTCCACGCAAGAGTCACTAGAGAGGGAGGGATAAAATAAAGACAGCCAATTCCGCTGAAAATAATCCACACCCAAAATAAAGTTTAAATCTTATAGTGAAAAAAACTGAAATTATAAGCAGAAGAATCAAACTGAAACAGCTGCCTGAAGTACTTTTCTACCAAAAACTGCTTCAGAAGAAGAAAACACATCAAAATGGTAGAATTTAGTAAAAGTATGCAAAGAAGACCAAGTTGCTGCTTTGCAAATCTGATCAACCGAAGCTTCATTCCTAAACGCCCAGGAAGTAGAAACTGACCTAGTAGAATGAGCTGTAATCCTTTGAGGCGGAGTTTTACCCGACTCGACATAAGCAAGATGAATTAAAGATTTTAACCAAGATGCCAAAGAAATGGCAGAGGCCTTCTGACCTTTCCTAGAACCGGAAAAGATAACAAATAGTCTAGAAGTCTTTCGGAAATTCTTAGTAGCTTCAACATAATATTTCAAAGCTCTAACTACATCCAAAGAATGCAATGATCTCTCCTTAGAATTCTTAGGATTAGGACACAATGAAGGAACCACAATTTCTCTACTAATGTTGTTAGAATTCACAACCTTAGGTAAAACTTTAAAAGAAGTTCGCAAACACCGCCTTATCCTGATGAAAAATCAGAAAAGGAGATTCACAAGAAAGAGCAGATAATTCAGAAACTCTTCTAGCAGAAGAGATGGCCAAAAGAAACAAAACTTTCCAAGAAAGTAATTTAATATCCAGCGAATGCATAGGTTCAAACGGAGGAGCTTGAAGAGCCCCCAGAACCAAATTCAAACTCCAAGGAGGAGAGATTGACTTAATGACAGGTTTTATACGAACCAAAGCTTGTACAAAACAATGAATATCAGGAAGATTAGCAATCTTTCTGTGAAAAAGAACAGAAAGAGCAGAGATTTGTCTTTTCAAGGAACTTGCAGACAAACCTTTATCCAAACCATCCTGAAGAAACTGTAAAATTCTCGGAATTCTAAAAGAATGCCAGGAAAAATGATGAGAAAGACACCAAGAAATGTAAGTCTTCCAGACTCTATAATATATCTTTCTAGATACAGATTTACGAGCCTGTAACATGGTATTAATCACAGAGTCAGAGAAACCTCTTTGACTAAGAATCAAGCGTTCAATCTCCATACCTTTAAATTTAAGGATTTGAGATCCTGATGGAAAAAAGGACCTTGTGACAGAAGGTCTGGTCTTAACGGGAGAGTCCACGGTTGGCAAGAGGCCATCCGGACAAGATCCGCATACCAAAACCTGTGAGGCCATGCTGGAGCCACCAGCAGAACAAACGAGCATTCCTTCAGAATCTTGGAGATTACTCTTGGAAGAAGAACTAGAGGCGGAAAGAGATAGGCAGGATGATACTTCCAAGGAAGTGACAATGCATCCAGTGCTTCCGCCTGAGGATCCCTGGATCTGGACAGATACCTGGGAAGTTTCTTGTTTAGATGAGAAGCCATCAGATCTATTTCTGGAAGTCCCCACATCTGAACAATCTGAAGAAATACCTCTGGGTGAAGAGACCATTCGCCCGGATGTAATGTTTGGCGACTGAGATAATCCGCTTCCCAATTGTCTATACCTGGGATATGAACCGCAGAAACTAGACAGGAGCTGGATTTCCGCCCATACCAGTATTCGAGATACTTCTTTCATAGCCAGAGGACTGTGAGTCCCTCCTTGATGATTGATGTCTGCCACAGTTGTGACATTGTCTGTCTGAAAACAAATGAACGATTCTCTCTTTAGAAGAGGCCATGACTGAAGAGCTCTGAAAATTGCATGGAGTTCCAAAATATTGATTGGTAATCTCACCTCCTGAGATTCCCAAACCCCTTGTGCTGTCAGAGACCCCCAAACAGCTCCCCAACCTGTCAGACTTGCATCTGTTGAAATTACAGTCCAGGTCGGAAGAACAAAAGAAGCCCCCTGAACTAAACGATGGTGATCTGTCCACCACGTCAGAGAGTGTCGTACAATCAGTTTTAAAGATATTAATTGAGATATCTTTGTGTAATCCCTGCACCACTGGTTCAGCATACAGAGCTGAAGAGGTCGCATGTGAAAACGAGCAAAGGGGATCGCGTCCGATGCAGCAGTCATAAGACCTAGAATTTCCATGCATAACGCTACCGAAGGGAATGATTGTGATTGAAGATTTCGACAAGCTGAGATCAATTTTAGACGTCCCTTGTCTGTCAGAGACAGAGTCATGGACACTGAATCTGGAAACCTAAAAAGGTTACCCTTGTCTGAGGAATCAATGAGCTTTTCGGTAAATTGATCCTCCAACCATGATCTTGAAGAAACAACACAAGTCGATTCGTATGAGATTCTGCTAAATGTGAAGACTGAGTAAGTACCAAGATATCGTCCAAATAAGGAAATACCACAATACCCTGTTCTCTGATTACAGACAGAAGGGCACCGAGAACCTTTGTAAAAATTCTTGGAGCTGTTGCTAGGCCAAACGGCAGAGCCACAAACTGGTAATGCTTGTCTAGGAAAGAGAATCTCAGAAACTGATAGTGATCTGGATGAATCGGAATAAGCAGATATGCATCCTGTAAATCTATTGTGGACATATAATGCCCTTGCTGAACAAAAGGCAGGATAGTCCTTATAGTTACCATTTTGAATGTTGGTATCCTTACATAACAATTCAATATTTTTAGATCCAGATCTGGTCTGAAGGAATTCTCCTTCTTTGGTACAATGAAGAGATTTGAATAAAACCCCAGCCCCTGTTCCAGAACTGGAACTGGCATAATTACTCCAGCCAACTCTAGATCTGAAACACATTTCAGAAATGCTTGAGCTTTCGCTGGATTTACTGGGACACGGGAAAGAAAAAATCTCTTTGCAGGAGGCCTTATCTTGAAGCCAATTCTGTACCCTTCTGAAACAATGTTCTGAATCCAAAGATTGTGAATTGAAATGATCCAAATTTCTTTGAAAAAACGTAATCTGCCCCCTACCAGCTGGGCTGGAATGAGGGCCGCACCTTCATGTGGACTTGGGAGCTGGCTTTGGTTTTCTAAAAGGCTTGGATTTATTCCAGACTGGAGATGGTTTCCAAACTGATAGCGCTCCTGTGGGTGAAGGATCAGGCTTTTGTTCCTTATTGTGACGACAGGAACGAAAACGATTATTAGACCTAAATTTACCTTTAAATTTTTTATCCTGTGGTAAAAAAATTCGTTTCCCTCCAGTAACAGTTGAGATAATAGAATCCAACTGAGAACCAAATAATTTATTACCTTGGAAAGAAAGGGAAAGCAAAGTTGACTTAGAAGACATATCAGCATTCCAAGTTTTAAGCCATAAAGCTCTTCTAGCTAAAATAGCTAGAGACATATACCTGACATCAACTCTAATGATATCAAAGATGGCATCACAAATAAAGTTATTAGCATGTTGAAGAAGATTAACAATGCTATGAGAATTATGATCTGTTACTTGTTGCGCTAAAGCTTCTAACCAAAATGTTGAAGCTGCAGCAACATCCGCTAAAGATATAGCAGGTCTAAGAAGATTACCTGAACATAAGTAAGCTTTTCTTAGAAAGGATTCAATCTTCCTATCTAAAGGATCCTTAAAGGAAGTACTATCTGCCGTAGGAATAGTAGTACGTTTAGCAAGAGTAGAGATAGCCCCATCAACTTTAGGGATTTTGTCCCAAAACTCTAATCTGTCAGATGGCACAGGATATAATTGCTTAAAACGTTTAGAAGGAGTAAAATTACCCAAATTATTCCATTCCTTGGAGATTACTTCAGAAATAGCATCAGGGACAGGAAAAACTTCTGGAATAACTACAGGAGATTTAAAAACCTTATTTAAACGTTTAGATTTAGTATCAAGAGGACCAGAATCCTCTATTTCTAATGCAATTAAGACTTCTTTAAGTAAAGAACGAATAAATTCCATTTTGAATAAATATGAAGATTTATCAGCATCAACCTCTGAGACAGAATCCTCTGAACCAGAGGAACCATTATCAGAATCAGAATGATGATGTTCATTTAAAAATTCATCTGAAAAATGAGAAGTTTTAAAAGACCTTTTACGTTTACTAGAAGGAGGAATAACAGACATGGCCTTCTTAATGGATTTAGAAACAAAATCTCTTATGTTAACAGGAACACTCTGATTATTAGATGTTGACGGAACAGCAACAGGTAATGTAACATTACTAAAGGAAATATTATCTGCATTAACAAGTTTGTCATGACATTCATTACAAACAACAGCTGGAGGAACAGATACCACAAGTTTACAGCAGATACACTTAACTTTGGTCGATCCAGCACCAGGCAGCGTTTTTTCCAGAAGTATCTTCTGACTCAGTGTCAATCTGGGACATCTTGCAATATGTAATAGAAAAAACAACATATAAAGCAAAATTGATCGAATTCCTTAAATGACAGTTTCAGGAATGGGAAAAAAATGCCAGTGAACAAGCTTCTAGCAACCAGAAGCAATAAATAATGAGACTTAAATAATGTGGAGACAATAGTGACGCCCACATCCGGAACGCCGACATTTTTGGCGCAAAAAAACGTAAAAAATGACACAACTTCCGGCGACTCGTATGACGCCGGAAACAGAAAAAAAAAATTGCGCCAAAAAGTCAGCGCCAAAAATGACGCAATAAAATGAAGCATTTTCAGCCCCCGCGAGCCTAACAGCCCACAGGGAAAAAGTCAAATTTTAAGGTAAGAAAAAAAATTAATTCATATGCATTATCCCAAATATGAAACTGACTGTCTGAAATAAGGAATGTTTGAACGTCCTGAGTCAAGGCAAATAAATGTTTGAATACATATATTTAGAACTTTATATAAACGTGCCCAACCATAGCCATAGAGTGTCACAGAAAATAAGACTTACTTACCCCAGGACACTCATCTACATGTAGTAGAAAGCCAACCAGTACTGAAACGAGAATCAGTAGAGGTAATGGTATATATAAGAGTATATCCTCGATCTGAAAAGGGAGGTAAGAGATGAATCTCTACGACCGATAACAGAGAACCTATGAAATAGACCCCGTAGAAGGAGATCATTGAATTCAAATAGGCAATACTCTCCTCACATCCCTCTGACATTCACTGCACGCTGAGAGGAAAACCGGGCTCCAACCTGCTGCGGAGCGCATATCAATGTAGAATCTAGCACAAACTTACTTCACCACCTCCATAGGAGGCAAAGTTTGTAAAACTGATTTGTGGGTGTGGTGAGGGGTGTATTTATAGGCATTTTGAGGTTTGGGAAACTTTGCCCCTCCTGGTAGGAATGTATATCCCATACGTCACTAGCTCATGGACTCTTGCTAATTACATGAAAGAAATGTAAATTAGGTTGAACTCCCAAGGCACCGCTAAGGCATCTATGAGCTCTGCCTGTGGGTCCCTGGACTGCGACCCGTATCTGGGTAGCTTGAAGTTGAGTCTGGACGGCATGAGGTCCATCTCCTGCGTCCCCCATCTGTTAAAGATCTCCGCAAAAACCTTGGGATGGAGAGACAATTCCCCCGGATGAAACGATTGTCTGCTGAGAAAGTCCGCTTCCCAATTGTCCACACCCGGAATGTGGATCAGTGACAGCTAACAATTGTGCGTCTCTGCCCATTCTCCGAGATACTTCCTTTATGGCTAGGGAGCTTCTCGTTCCCCCCCGATGGTTTATGTAAGCCACCGAGGTAATGTTATCCGACTGGAATCTGATGAATCAGGACGACCCCAGTTATGGCCAAGCCCTCAGAGCGTTGAGTATTGCTTGAAGTTCTAGAATATATATTGGTAGAGTCGACTCCTCTCGAGTCCACCTGCACTGTGCCCTTCTGGCACCCCAGACAGCTCCCCATCCTGATAGACTTGCGTCCGTGGTCACAATATCCCACAATGGCCGCAAGAAGGATGTCCCCTGAGCCAGCTGTCTCAAACGGATCCACCAAGAGAGGGATTCCCTCACTCGGTTGTCCAGAGGTGATCTGTTGGGATAGATCTTAGTGATCGCCGTTCCATTGTCTTCAACATGCATAACTGAAGAGGTCTGAGATGGAACCTGGCGAATGTAATTACATCTAGTGCTCGATACCATGAGCCCAATCACCTCCTGTCAGGGTGCCAGAAATCAGACTGAGACAAGAAGTGCAAAAATAATCACACCTTTATAATAGAAAAAAATAATAAAAAGTCCACAAGTCAAATCAGGGACAAGGAAAACAGCAGAGTCAGGAACAAGCCAGGGATCAGGAACCAGGAAGGACGTCAGGCAGCCAGGTAATACACAGACACTCTCACAAACAGGTCTGAGACAACGCAAAGGCAAAACATACTGAACAGAGGCCCTTTAAATAATAAGTGATGACATCACAATTCTGAGACTGCATCCTGTCCTCACATAGATAATGCACACCAGTCTGGCCATAAAAGGAAGTGCAGGAATGAGCAGCATTTTCCACAATGCACCATAGTCAGGAAGAGAGGCGAGTAAAATGGCTGTCAGCAGCACATAGCAAAACACAACAGGGAAAAAACCCTGACAGTACCCTCCCCCTCAACGACCCCTCCCCCCGGGAGGACTAAAGGCTTATTGGGGAAACGGGCATGGGAAGGCACGGAGGAGGGCGGGAGGCATGAACATCAGATGAGGGAAACCCAAGAACGCTCCTCCGGACGTAGCCCCTCCAGTGAACCAAATACTGTACACGGCCCCTGGACATACAAGAGTCAATAATGCTGCTGACCTCATACTCCCTCATGGTTGTCAACAAGATAGGACAGGGACGAGGCAACCATAGTGGTAAACCGATTACAAACCAATGGTTTCAAGAGGGAGACATGAAAAAACATTGGAGATGCTATATTGAAGCTTCTAGTGGTCACAATAGAAGTTGGATTTCAAATATACCATACGGTCAGTATTTACGTATGCCGTAAAAACTGTACTCACATTTCCAGTTTCACTACAGAAGCAGCTATTTTAGATAAGAAATTTTCTGATAAAGGATACAAGAGAGAATTATTAGAGACAGCTAAAAGTATGAGCCCTTGAATACTAATAGATCTGATCTGTTGAACAAGTCTCAAACCTTGTTATAGAGTTATTGATAAAGATTTGGATACCCCTAGATTTATCACCCAGATATAATGAGGGTGCATCTGCAATACAGCGTGTCCTAAAAAAAATTGATGGTTTTTAAAGACAGATCCTATATTAGGCACGTAGGCTAGCAGATAAACCCAAGGTTACCTTTAGAAAAGGAAGAATTTAAAAATTTAACTTGCACCTAGTAAGATTAGCGACCCTAAAACCATCTAGTAGCATTAATCCATCCAATTGGTTAACTGCGCGCAAAGGGAACTTTTAGGTGTAATAAAACCATATGCAATATGTGTAGTCATATAGATAAAGCCTCTATGTTTTCTAATTGGGATGGATCATATAAGTTCAATATCAAAATGCAGAACAACTAGTGATTCTACGTTTGTAGTCTATTTAATTATATGTGGGTGTGGCTATCTTTATGTGCGACGTACTAAAAGAAGATAAGAACTAGAGTGAACGAACATTTATATAATATTAACTGGCTAAAAAAGGCAAAGTGATTAAACACAGTATTCCTATTCATTTTCTTGAAGCCCATAACTGTAGTCCCATCAACACTCAAGGTTAAAGTAATAGACTGATTCCCCCAAATGTTCAAAATTGACTTCTTGCTTTAAGACAACAAGAAACATTTTTGGATTTATAAAATTGGTAGTTTGAGTCCTAAGGGGCTAAACGAGGATTTTAGATCTGGCCGCCTATACTGTGAATAAGTGATTCTTCCATGTTTCTGGTTTACAGTAGAGGGTCTCTATTATTTACCCATAGGGTTAGTTTCAATTGTTTATTTATCATGTCCTTCAAAGAATGAATTTATATTAGGTAGTTATATGTATGTATTTATTTATAAATTGTTTTATTTTTATTTCTCTTATTTTTTGACTGAAGGGTCAGTTCTGATCTATAGATTTGTTTTTTATATGTGTCTGAGAGTGTATATGTGAGAGTGAGTGTATGTATGAATTTATGTTTATGAGTGTATATATTACTGAGGCTGCTTCTTGGTATGATTTGGTCATTTATTACCATCAACCATATACTATTGTAAATAAATAATTTTTTAATATTTATATTTAGATATCCACAAAGGCCAACATGGGTTTTTAAAGTGTATATTGTAATAACTTGTTAATGGTGTATGTTATATTGCTTTATTATATGAATTGGGTAGTTTATGTATGTATTTGGTTGCTTATTTGTACATGATGGAGTTGGATTTGTCTGTTAATATCCCATTTATTAACTTTCTTGCGTTTTTAGAATGTTATGTATGGCCATGTATTGTATTTATTAATTGATTTATTAATTGTTGTATTTTTTAAGTCTATCATTTTTTGCATTAGTATGTGTATTTTTATTTAAAGGGACACTGTACCCAAAAAATTTCTTTCGTGATTCACATTGAGCATGACATTTTAAGCAACTTTCTAATTTTCTCCTATTATCAAATTTTCTTCATTCTCTTGGTATCTTTATTTGAAATGCAAGAAAGTTTAGATGCCGGACCATTTTTGGTGAACAACCTGGGTTGTCCTTGCTGATTGGTGGATAAATTCATCCACCAATAAAAAAGTGCTGTCCAGAGTACTGAAACCAAAAAAAAAAGCTTAGATGACTTATTTTTCAAATAATTATAGCAAGAGAACGAAGAAAAATTGATAATAGGAGTAAATTAGAAAGTTCCTTAAAATTGCATGCTCTTTCTGAATTACAAAAGAAAAAATTTGGGTACAGTGTCCCTTTAAATAACAGAGTATTTTACACATGTAGATCACTAGAGGGCACTCCCTCCATGTCTATTTAAGCCGTAAATTTTGTTAGTATGATATTATACTTGTTTTTAAATTGGTACCCTTGAAAAAGTCCGGCCGAGACACGGACGAAACGCGTAGGATTTGTGGGACATTGTGTCAAACATCCGTTGACCTCCAGCAGTTTGGGAGGCATTGCGCCTGAAGGGGGACGCTCCGGAATCCTTGCCATCACTTGTGACGTCAGACGCCGGTTCTCTGTGAATCGGCGTGGTGTGAACTCAGACGCCGAGTGTATCGAGTGAGGCTCAGACTGTTATTGCTGTTGATCCTGTTGTGACTGGGGATTGTTCAAGCTTACCTAAGTGTAAGTTACTATGTGTTTTTATTGTACCTGATCTAAATAAATTTCTCAAGTTTTTGCGCTTCTCCTACTTTTTCTTCATAAACTCTCTCACCAACCTGGTAGGAAGGTGCGGCCAGACGCCTATGATCAGCCTGGAACTTTTGGCGCTGCATAGAACGATGAAGGCAATCCTGAATCTGCACCCACGTGGAACGGAGTTGCCGGAGATGCTCCTCCAAAGCTGGAATACCCTGAGACATGAATGAATTGGGCAACAAGGATGGTTGAAACCCATAATTCGCCATGAACGGGGATAATTTGGAGGAAGCATTAATAGCACTATTACGAGCAAACTCTGCCCAAGGTAACAGCTCAGACCAATTATTGTGGTGATCTGAGACATAGCAATGGAGGAACTGTTCCAGAGCTTGATTAGACCGTTCCGTAGCCCCATTGGATTGAGGGTGATATGCCGAGGAGAAGGAAAGCTGGATCCCCATTTGAGCACAAAAGGAACGCCAAAATCTGGAGACAAACTGGATACCACGGTCCAACACTATCTCCTTGGTAACCCATGTAAACGGAAGACCTCCCAGGCAAACATTGAAGCAAGCTCCTGAGCGGTAGGCAGCTTCATCAAGGGAATGCAATGTGACATTTTTGAAAAACGGTCAACCACCATAAGGATAACAGTATTGCCATTGGAAACAGGGAGCTCGACAATGAAGTCCATGGAAAGATGTGTCCAAGGACGCTCACCATTAGCAATAGGTTGAAGAAGACCCACAGGAAGACGTCGAGGAGTCTTATTCTGTGCACAAACTGAGCAGGAGGCAACATACGCAGCAACATCAGAACGAAGACCTGTCTACCAGAATTGTCGAGTGACAGACCAAATCATTTGGTTCTTGCCTGAGTGACCTGCGGCTTTAGGATAGTGGTAAGTGTGCAAAAGTTTAGTTCAAACATTCTCAGGAACAAAACTACTAGGTTTCTCAGGAGGTGCATTGGTTTGTGCAGCCAGGATCTCCTCCCCCAAGGGAGAAGTCAAATTAGTATGCATGGTAGCCAAAATATGGTCAGGAGGTATAACAGGAGTAGGTACAGACTCCTCCTTGGGCAGAGGCGAAAAATGTCGAGAGAGGGCATCAGCCCTCACATTCTTACTACCAGGCAGGTAGGAGACCACATAATTAAACCGAGACAAAAATAGCGTCCTTCTGGCCTGTCGGGACGACAAACGTTTTGCTTCAGATAGATAAGTTAAATTCTTGTAGTCAGTAAGAATAAACACTGTCACGCTAGTACCCTCGAGAAGATGCCTCCATTCCTTAAGTGTCAAAATTATGGCCAGTAATTCCCTGTCGCCAATTTCATAATTGCACTCCGCTGGAGACAATTTCTTAGAGAAGAAACCACACGGATGCAAGGAACCGTCAGGTGTAGGACGTTAAGAGAAGAGAGCACCTTCTCCAGTCTCAGATGCATCAACCTCAGGAATGAAAGGCAGGACAGGGTTAGGATGAGCCAGAACTGGAGCGGCAGCAAAGGCAGTCTTAAGACTATCAAAGGCCTTAATGGCAGTAGGTGACCAATAGAGGGGATCATTCTCTGTACGGGTCATGTTTGTGATAGGTTTGACCAAGGAAGAAAAGTTTTTAATAAACTTTCTATAGTAATTGGCGAACCCCAAAAAACGTTGAATAGACCGAAGACCAACTGGGCGAGGCCACTGCAGAACTGCAGATAACTTGCCAGTATCCATGGAGAACCCTGCAACAGAGATAACATAACCTAGAAAGGTTACTTGAGTCTGATGGAACTCACATTTCTCGAGTTTACAAAACAGGCTGTTCTCACGTAGTCTCTGAAGAACCCGTGTAACATCAGAACGATGAGCCTCAAGTGTGGGTGAGTGTTTGAGGATGTCGTCTAGTACACCACAACACACTGTTGCAACATATCTCGTAAAACATCATTAATAAATTCCTGAAAAACAGCAGGAGCATTACATAGGCCAAAGGGCATTACAAGATACTCATTATGCCTGCTCCTGGTGTTAAATGCTGTTTTCCATTCGTGGCCCTCCTTAATCCTAACGAGATTGTACGCTCCTCTCAAATCAAGTTTAGTAAAGACCGTAGCTCCCTTGAGGAGGTCAAAGAGTTCCGTAATAAGCGAAATAGGGTAAGCATTCTTAATGGTATGACGATTAAGACCCCTATAATCGATACATGGTCTTAACTCGCCACCCTTTTTCTTCACAAAGAAGAAGCCAGCCCCTGCAGGAGAGCAGGATTTGCGTATGATCCCCTGCGACAGAGCATTGGCAACATACTCCTCCATAGCACAATTCTCTGCAACAGACAGAGGGTACACCCGGTCCCGAGGAGGAATGGCTCCGGGTTGCAGGTCTATGGCACAATCGTAAGACCGGTGAGGAGGCAACGTACTGGCACGCACCTTGTCAAACACGTCTAGGAACTCTCGGTACTCCTCTGGCAATTGAGATACTGAAGAAGTGCACAAGACTTTAACTGGTTTCCGAAGACAAGTGGAAATACATTGCGGGGACCACGACAAAATTTCGGACCTGCACCAGTCGAGACTGGGATTGTGCTTTTGGAGCCAGGGATAACCCAGAACAACCGGAAAATGCGGAGAGTTTATCACCTGGAACTGGAGGGTTTCAAAATGGAGAGCCCCAACAGCCATGGACAACGGAGCAGTTTCGTGAGTAACGAGTGCGGGCTGAAGGGGCCTGCCATCAATGGCCTCAATAGCAAGTGGAACAGACCGAGGCAAAACAGGTATGGAGTGCTTTGATACAAAAGCACTGTCAATGAAATAGCCCAGAGCACCGGAGTCAACAAGAGCCTGAGTGACTATGGAGGAGTCCACCCAGGAAAGGACAACCGTGACCAAAGGTTTCTCCTTAAGTGGTTCCGGGGACGAGGATAAACCACCCAAGGTCTGCCCCTGACAGGACCTTAGGTGTGAGCGTTTCCCAGCCGTGTAGGACAAGACTTCAAAAGGTGGCCATGTAACCCACAATAGAGGCAGAGCCCCTCCCTCCTCCTAAAGGCCCTCTCCACCGCGGAGAGACGCATGAATCCCAACTGCATCAGCTCAGCAGTACCTGGTGACTCGGGACCAGGAGGCATGGGAGGAGAGGGAGGCATGGGTGGGAACGAACATGTAGGAGACAACGGAACAGGAAGCTTCCACAAGGGCTCCTTGAAAGAGGGCCTCTCTCTGAGTCTGATGTCAATTATGATAAAAAAAAAGACACAAATGCCTTGAGATCCTCTGGTAAATCTTTGGCAGCAACTTCGTCTTTAATTGCATCAGAGAGCCCATGAAAGAAGGCGGCAACAAGGGCTTCATTGTTCCTACCTACCTCTGCGGCAATCATACGGAACTCAATAGCATACTGAGCAACAGATCTTGTACCTTGCTGAATGGACATGAGTCGCTTAGCAGCAGAGGAGGAGCGAGCCGGAACATCAAATACCCTTCGAAAGGAGGCCACAAATTCAGGGTAATTTGAAATCACAGGTTTATTAGTCTCCCACAAGGGATTAGCCCAGGCAAGAGCTGTGTCAGAGAGTGACAAGATGAGAAATCCCACCTTAGCTCTGTCAGAGGGAAACGCCTGAGGTAACATCTCAAAGTAAATGCCCACCTGGTTCAAAAACCCTCTGCACTGAATAGGATCGCCTCCATATCGCTGAGGTAGAGGTGCAGAACCGGACATGCTCCTGGTAGGCATAGGTGCAGCAGCTGAAACAGGAGCAGCCATAACTTGCGGGACACTTTGGTCCAAATGTGCAGTGCGAGTCAGCAGGGTTTGCAGGGCTAGTGCAAACTGATCCAAGTGGTGATCCTGTTTATCCATCCTGGAAATGATGGCAGGTAAAGGTGGATTATTAGCACCATCAGGATTCATGGCCTTTGCCTAATGTCAGGGTGCCAGGAATCAGACTGAGATGAGAAGTGCAAAAATAATCACACCTTTATTAATAGCAAAAAATAATAAAAAGTCCACAAGTCAAATAACAAGCCAGGAGTCAAAACCAGAGCTGGTAGTCAGACGAGCCGGAATCAAGAACAAGGAAAACAGCAGAGTCAAGAACAAGCCAGGGATCAGGAACCAGGAAGGACATCAGGCAGCCAGGTAATACACAGGAACTCTCACAAACAGGTCTGAGACAACGCAAAGGCAAAGCATACTGAACAGAGGCCCTTTAAATAATAAGTGATGACATCACAATTCTGAGACTGCATCCTGTCTCACATAGATGATGCACAACAGTCTGGCCATAAAAGAAAGTGCATGAAATGAGCAGCATCCCCCACAATGCACCATAGTCAGGAAGAGAGCTGAGTAAAATGGCTGCCAGCAGCACATGGCAAACACAACAGGGAAAAAACCCTGACACCTCCATACACCTGGCCACAGATGGCCTTGAGGAGGTCTGAAGGGCAAGACAGCTGGACGCAATCTTGGAATGTCTCTGATCTGTCGGGAATATCTTCATAGTTATGGAATCTATTATCGTACCCAGGAACTCCACCCTGTTGCTGGCAACCAGAGAACTCTTTCTTTCGTTTATCTTCCATCCATGGGATCGAAGGAGAAGAAGAAGAGCCCTCGAGTGGTCCTCCACGAGACTGCAGGGCAGAACTTGGACCAGAATATCATCCAGATAAGGAGCCACTGCAATACCTCTGGCTCTCGCTACCGCAAGCAGCGCCCTCAGAACCTTCGTAAAGACTCTTGGGGCAGTCGCAAGACCAAACGGTAGGGCCATAAACTGGAAGTGTTGGTCCAGAAATGCAAATCTTAGGATCCTGACGTGGTCCTTGTAGATTGGCATGTGAAGGTAGGCATCCTTCAAGTCTATTCTCGTCATAAATTGCCCCTCTTGAACTAGCGGCAGGATCGATATGATCGTATCCATTTTGAACGATGGGACAGAAACTTGTTTAGGCACTTTAGGTTCAGAATTGGGAAAGAACATGCCCTCCTTCTTTGGGACCATGAAAATGTTTGAATAGTACCCTAGATCCCTTTCTGCTAGAGGTACTGGATCGGGGGCCGCCCCTTCATGACGACTGTCTCAGCGGGCTTCTTGCCCTGCTTGGACTTGTTCCAAGATTGAGCTGGCTTCCAAGATCCCTTGGACTGCTCGGTCTTCGCAGTAGGCTGTTGGCAATGAGACTTGTCCAAACGAAAGGGACAAAAAGTAGAGCCTTTAGGCTTATTCTTCTTATCCTGCAGAAGGAAAGCACACTTGCCTTCCGTGACCATGGATATGATAGAGTCCAGGCCTGGATCAAAAAGAACTTTCCCCTGAAACGAAAGGGATAGTAATCTAGACTTGGAAGTCATGTCAGCAGACCACGACTTTAACCATAGGGCCCTGCGGCTAGAACAGAGAAACCTGATGTCTTGGCATTCAGGCGAGTAACCTGCATGTTAGCATCACAGATAAAAGAATTAGCTACCCATAAGGCCTAAATCTTTTCCTGTATCTCCTCGAGGGGAGTCTCCACCTTGACCATAGCTGACAGAGCGTCAAACCAATAGGTAGCCGCTCCAGCCACCGCAGCGATTGCCCCATGAGTTGTAACATCTTTCTCAACATGGATTCTAACTTTTTATCCATGGGCTCTTTGAACAATGAACTATCCTCGAGGGGAATAGTCGTACGCTTAGCGAGCGTGGAGATGGCTCCATCCACCTTAGGAATGGCCCCCCATAGCTCAAGCTGAGAGTCCAGAACTGAGAACAGCTTTTTAAAAGAGGTAGAGGGAGAAAAGGATGAGCCCAGTTTCTCCCACTCAATCTTAATAATGGTAGCCATCTTTACGGGAACTGGGAAGGTCTGAGGCACCACCCTGTCCTCGTAAGCCCTATCTAGCTTAGGGATCGAAGGTTCTTCCGGAAGTTTCAGTTCCAGAATCTGCAATGTAGCAAGCACTTCTTTCAGTAAAAAGCGCAAATGCTCCATCTTAAAGTTAAAATCCGGCTCCTCCGTAGCCGGAGGTCTAGAAGACGCCGATTCCATCCTGGAGAGAGCTCTCTCCGACGAGTCGATGGCATCCTCGTCCAATGGAGTAGATGATCCCTGGGACGGAAGGCTATGTCTTTTCCTTCACTTGCGCTTTGCAGGGCATGGAAGGCCGCAGAAACCTCCTCTTGCAACTGGGCAGCGAAATATGGCGGCCACGAAGCCCCTCCCACAGGGGGGTTAGTAGGGCCTTGGGGAGCTACATGTGTAATCGGAGATGAATGTTTGGAATGCACCTTGCGGGACAGAGAACCCTCAGAGGTGGACGGCTCAGTAGTACTAAATATCTTATCCTTAGATATTGCAATCTTATCAAAGCATGTGAAACACAGTTGAGCAGGTGGACCAACCTGTACCTCCTCACAATAAACACAGGTTTTAGATTTAATTAAAGTGGGAGTATCTTCTAACATATCAGAGTCCTCCATAGCTTGCGCCTTTAATACGAACTGAGATAGATTAAATGGCACCTTTATACACCAAAGGCCGTGACCCAGACCACAGAGAAACCGTTACGTCTCCCGCAAACAATGATCAGAAAAGAGGAAGTTGAAGAGGCTACACCCGGTCACATGGAGTGCTATGCAGGACTGCCTCTGCACAGTAGAGAAAATGTGGCAAAAAAAGGCCGCGCCGATCTTGACCTGACGGTTCACACATTGCTAGAGCCTCATCTCACACATGACGTAGCATTAACACAATAAAGATACTATGCATAACCCCCCCTGTTCAATAATCCCCTTTCTAGGGATATTAACCCTTGATTCTATACAGATAAAAGGAGACACACTGTGACCCTGTCTTCTTGGGTTATCATATGTCTATAAATGAAACAATCTTACCAGAATCTACGCCATGGAACAGGAACATGGCTCTTCAAGTGTGACAGGTTACTAGCATCGCTCCTAACATGGACTTGAGTGAATAAAGGCAGGCAGCGAAACTCGTCAACGCTGATTGCCAAGGAGCTATTAACATGAGTCGGGATGGTTTCGCAGAGATGACACTCCCTGCATCTCCGGACTCTAACTTTCATCCATACTTTCACTGAGAGGCTGAAAGGATTACGTAAAACTCCAGTCCCATTTCGAAGAGTTCTACCCTCCATAAGAGACTACTCCAAATCTTCCGACACTTCTCTGCCAACCTCCTGTGACGAAAGGCAAAGAATGACTGGGGGGAGTGGGGGAGGTATTTAAGCCTTTGGCTGGGGTGTCTTTGCCTCCTCTTATTTCCCATAAGTAATGAATGAAGCAGTGGACTCTCCTCCCATTAAGATGGAAATGTTAATTTTTATGATTCAGAGCATGGGATTTTAAACAATGTTCTAATTAATTTATATGATCAAATGTTATTTGTTCTCTTGGAATCTTCTGTTGAACAGCAGGGAGGTAAGCTCAGGAGCGTGCACATGGCTTGAGCACTATATGGCAGTAATACTGCAAGAATGTTATCCATTAACAAGAGTACTAGATGGTAGCAGTTTCCTGTGTATCTCTTCAAGAAAGAATGCCATCGAAAAGAAGCAATTTTAATAGTAAAAGTAAATTAGAAACATTAAAATTGTATGCTCTGTCTGAATCACAAGAAATTTTTGGGGTTTCACATCTCCAAGTATTTATAGTTTCTTGTAAGCTTGGCTCACTGAATAGAATATTCACCACAAAGATGAGTACCAAGCAGTACATAGATTGGGTGTAAAAAAAAAAAAAGAAGAAGGAAAATTGTGCTTTTTTTTTCTTATATTGTTTATATTTAATTAATTTAACAGTGTAAACGTAGAGCGCAAAATGAATACATTGGGTGTATTCTAGACTTCCAGGTGACAGAATTCAGATGTTGTGCCTGCTTCCATTGCAGAAGAAAAAAACAAAAAACCCAACAAAAACTTTTGGGAAATAAGAACCTGGCCACCAGGATGAGGCAAAGACATCCCAGCCAAAGGCTTAAATACCCTTCCCCACTCCCCTCATCCCCCAGTCATTCTGCCTAGGAACAGGAACAGTAGAAATATCTGTGAGAAAAGGTGCCAGAAGATAAAAAAAACGAAGGACGCCCCCACATAAAAACGGCGGGTGAGGAGCTGCGGACTCTTCCCAAAATTACCAGGTAAGCATATATTTATGTTTTTTCTTCCTAAATGGAAAGAGTCCACAGCAGCATTCATTACTTTTGGGAAAACAATACCAAAGCTATAGAGGACACTGAATGCCAAAATGGGAGGGTACAATAGGCGGCCCATTCTGAGGGCACCAGACCTGAAACCACTACCCAACAAAAACAGACACCTGTATGGACAGAGAGAAGAAGAGAGGCGCCTCATGGGACAGTATCGTGCCAGCAGATATATCATACAGTTAGACGGCACGTAAGTATTATACTCACAAAAGTAGCGGCATGTATGAATGCCTAGTGAAGCAGGACTGGACTTTTTTTATTGCCCGACAGACAAACACTCCAGTGTGTAGGGACGTAGGATCACGGAGCCCATCAACCAATCAGCAACCACAGGCAGTCAGCGTCAGTCGTGGGAGCTGTTCCGGGAGAAACGCGTTGCTGTATGCTTCTTGTTTTTAAATAACTCAATAAATACGAGTTTTTTATATTACTACCTGCTCTACGCTCTTTTATTCCTGATTGGTCCGTTGACCTGCCACTCTATCTGTGAAGTCGGACCATTGGCTACTCCCGGAACAGCTCCCACGACTGACGCTGACTGCCTGTGGTTGCTGATTGGTTGACGGGCTCCGTGATCCTACGTCCCTACACACTGGAGTGTTTGTCTGTCGGGCGACAAAAAGTCCCGTCCTGCTTCACTAGGCATTCATACATGCCGCTACTTTTGTGAGTATAATACTTACGTGCCGTCCAACTGTATGATATATCTGCTGGAACGATACTGTCCCATGAGGCGCCTCTCTTCTTCTCTCTGTCCATACAGGTGTCTGTTCTAACTGCATTATCTAAGAGCGCTGCCTGTTCCTCCGTAAGACATTGGGAATATTCACTATTTGGACTTTTTTGGGAACTTTGCGCACCTCATATAGAGACTCCTTCTACTCTATATTTTTTGTTACCCAACAAAAACCCTGCTTCGTCCGAAGCTGAGAAAACAAAAAGGGAAAAGGCCCCAAGGACACTGACCAGCAGATAGCCGGAAGCCTAGCTACAGACTGCAACATCAGACACAACTGAGCTAACAGTCCTCCGGGTGACACCGTCGCCCAACAGTCGGTCCCCCACCACACACCCTTTTCTAGTGAAGGGAACCCCCCGCCGAAACTTCCAAGGAATAAGGCAAGTAAGAACCAAATGGGAACCAAAAGGTTACCACAAACTCCATAAAAGGGAAAACCCCCATCAAACCAAGCTCGCAAGACCTAAATGGGTCCTGGCAACAAGGGGAGGCAACGCCCAATCCAAATAGAAACCACAAGGTTTAGAACCGGTAGCAGAACAGAGAAAAGCTCTCCGAACATCCTGCAAGGATTGGAACAGCTAGCTAGCACTCGATCAAGGCGCAAACAGCTGTAGCTGGTTTCAAAGAGCAACGCTTTACTTGCCAGAGAGCAAGTCAACAAGCGCCTAGGAACAACTGAAAATGGAGACCAACATCATCCGAACTTAGAACCCTGAGGAATTCAGGCAAAATTACATGTAGCAGACCCAGACAAAGGTAAACGCCTTTGCTTGCAGAGCAGCGAAGCCATCACACTCTTTCAGCAAGCCTACCAAGGGAAACTGATCAAGGCGAAAGGCAAGTCCAGGGGGCATTGGCACCCAGAAAACCTGGTCAACTGAACCAGTTCAACTAGCCCAACCAAAGGACACCGCCCAAGTTTCCTGGAACTGGGGAACCCCGGACCAGCTCTAGATCCTAACAGTCCAGTACAACCCGCAATGGGAGCCACAAAGGAAACGCTGAGAAAATCTCAGCCAGAGCGAGGAGAGGTCCGAACTCCCAAATAAGCAAGAACTCGAAAACTGAAATCCCCCATCTGATATAAAATCAGACCCCAGGGAGATACCATACAATGTCCAAAGTAAAATGGACAATGAGAAAAACTCACAAGTCCTGACCAAAAGACGAGACCACCCCTTGCCAGAGTCCAACGCTCTAAGGAGCTAAGGAAGCAAGACCGAAACAAGGCCCTAGGCGCAATAGCCACACTACGACCAAGAACAAGGGGATACACCTTGAGGAGAAAGTCACTCGAACAAAGGCTAGTCTCCACAACACCCCAAAAAAAGAAAATGTATGCTTACCTGATAAATTAATTTCTTCTACGATATGATGAGTCCACGGATTTCATCCTTACTTGTGGGATATTAACCTCCTGCTAACAGGAAGTGGCAAAGAGCACCACAGCAGAGCTGTATATATAGCCCCTCCCTTCCCTCCACCTCCAGTCATTCGACCGAAGTTAGGAAGAGAAAGGAAAGGCCAAAGGTTCAGAGGTGACTGAAGTTTATAAAAAATAAAATAAAAAATAAATCTGTCTTAAAAATGACAGGGTGGGCCGTGGATTCGTCATATCGTAGAAGAAATTAATTTATCAGGTAAGCATAAATTTCCTTTTTTCTACAAGATATGACGAGTCCACGGATTTCATCCTTACTTGTGGGATGCAATACCAAAAACAGAAGCATAGTTTTTAAATGCCCATGAGGAAGCCACAGCCCTAGTAGAATGAGCCATAATTCTTTCAGGAGGCTCCTGTCCAGCAGTGTCATACTTCAGACGGATGACACTCTACGAGCAGAAGAAATAGCAACCAAAAACAAAACTTTCCAAGATAATATTTTAATATCTATGGAATGCATAGGTTCAAACGGAACCCCTTGAAGAACACTAAGGACTAAATTCAAACTCCAGGGTGGAGCAATTGGTCTAAACACAGGCTTAATTCTGGTTAGAGCCTGACACAAAAACTGAACGTCTGGAATGTCCGCCAAACGTTTATGTAGCAAAATTGATAAAGCAGAGATTTGTCCCTTTAAGGAACTTGGTGATAACCCCTTCTCCAATACTTGGAGAAAAGACAGAATCCTGGGAATCCTAACTTTACTCCATGAGTAGCCCTTGCATTCACACCAAAAAAGATATGTACGCCATATCTTATGATAGATCTTTCTAGTGACAGGCTTACGTGCCTGAATCAAAGTATCTATGACCGAATCAGAGAATCCCCGCTTAGATAAAATCAAGCGTTCAATCTCCAAGCCATCAGTTGCAGAGAAATTAGATTTTAATGTTGGAAAGGACCCTTGAATTAGAAGGTCCTGTTTCACTGGAAGTTTCCACGGAGGCAGAGAGGACATGTCCACCAGATCTGCATACCAAAGTCCTGCGTGGCCATGCAGGCGTGATTAGAATTACTGAAGCTCTCTCCTGTTTGATCCGAGCAGTCATCCGGGGAAGGAGAGGAAACGGTTGGAAACACATAAGCTAGGTTGAACGACCAAGGCACTGCCAAGGCGTCTATCAGTTTGGCCTGAGGATCCCTCGACCTGGATCCGTATCTTGGGAGCTTGGCATTCTGTCAGGATGCCATTTGATCAAACTCCGGTCTGCCCCATCTGAGAATCAGTGAGGCAAATACCTCCGGATGGAGTTCCCACTCCCCTGGATTGAAAAGTCTGTTGGCTTAGAAAATCTGCTTCCAGTTGTCCACTCCTGGGATGTAGATTGCTGACAGATACAAGAGTGGGCCTCCGCCCACTGAATTATCTTGGATACTTCTGTCATCGCTAAGGAACTCCTCGTTCCTCCCTGATGATTGATGAAAGCCACAGTCGTAATGTTGTCCGACTGTTAATCTGATTAATTTGGCCGAAGCCAGTTGAGGCCACGCCTGAAGCGCATGTAATATTGCTCTCAGTTCCAGAATGTTGATTGGAAGTAGAAACTCCACCTGAGTCCAAACACCCTGAGCCTTCAGGGAATTCCAGACTGCACCCCAGCCCTAGTAGACTGGTGTTCGTCATCACTATCACCCACAAGGGTCTGCAGAAACACGTCCCTTGGTACAGATGATCCGGCGACAACCACAAAGAATAGAGTCTCTGGTCAACCTGGTCCAGATTTATCTGAGGAGATAAATTTGCATAATCCCCATTCCACTGTCCGAGCATGCACAGTTGCAGTGGTCTGAGATGAAATCGAGCAAACGGAATGATGTCCATTGCCGCCACCATCAATCCAATTGCCTCCATGCACTGAGCCACTGATGGCCGAGGATTGGACTGAAGAGCTTGGCATGTATTTAGAATCTTTGACTTTCTGACCATCCGTCAGAAAAATCTTCATGTCTATAGAATCTATTAGAGTTCCCAGGAAGGGAACCCTTGTCTGTCGAAATTAGTGAACTCTTTTCTAGATTCCACCTTCCAATCCGTGAGATCTCAGAAATGCTAACACTGTGTCTGTATGAGACTTTGTTAGATGATGTCGATGCCTGAATCAGAATATCATCCAGATAAGGCGCCACTGCTATGTCCGCGGTCTGAGAACCGCCAGAAGGGGACCGTAGAACCTTCGTGAAGATTCTGGGTGCTGTGGCCAACCCGAAGGGAAGAGCCACAAACTGAAAATGCTTGTCCAGGAAGGCAAACCTTAGGTACTGATGATGATCCTTGTGGATAGGAATATGCAGGTATGCATCCTTCAAGTCCACGTAGTCATATATTGACCCTCCTGAATCATTGGCAAAATTTAGCGAATGGTTTCCATCTTGAAGGATGGAACACTGAGAAACCTATTTAGACTCTTGAGATCTAAAATGGGTCTGAACGTTCCCTCTTTTTGGGAACCACGAAAAGATTTGAATAAAACCCCCGTCCCTGCTCTAGCCTTGGGACAGGACAAATTACTCCCATAGAGAAGAGTCTTTTACACAACGTAAAATGCCACTCTTTTTATCTGGTCTACAGACAATCGTGAAAGAAGAAACCTCCCTCTTGGGAGAAAAACTCTTGAATTCCAGTTGATACCCGTGGGTCACGATTTCTAGTGCCCAGGGGTCCTGAACATCTCTTTCCCAAGCCTGGCAAAGAGAGAAAGTCTGCCCCCTACTAGATCCGGTCCCAGATCGGGGGCCGCCCCTTCATGCCGACTTGGTAGTAGCAACGGGCTTCTTCTTTTGTTTTACCCTTGTTCAAAGCTTGGTTGGGTCTCCAAACGGACTTGGCCTGAGCAAAATTCCCTTCCTGTTTTGTGGAGGAAGAGGAAGAGAGGGTACTCCTTTAAAATTCCGAAAGGAATGAAAAATTATTCTGTTTACCCCTCACTTTAACAGCCTTATCCTGAGGTAGGAGATAACCTTTACCTCCAGTTGATATCAGAAATGAATTCCTTCAAGTCAGGCCCAAATAGGGTCTTACCCTTGAAAGGAATAGCCAAAAGCTTTGATTTAGATGATACATCAGCAGACCAAGACTTTAACCATAGCGCTCTATGTGGCAAAATGGCAAATCCAGCATTCTTAGCCACCAATTTAGCAATTTGAAGCGGCGGCATCTGTGATAAAATAATTAGCCAGCTTGAGAGCCTTTATTCTATCTAAAATATCTTCTAAAGGAGTCTCAGTCTTAAGAGACACTTCCAGGGCCTCAAACCAAAAGGGCCGCAGCAGTTGTAACTGGTACAATGCATGCCGTAGGTTGCAAGAGGAAACCCTGATGAATAAACATTTTCTTCAAGAGACCCTCAAATTTCTTATCAATAGGGTCTTTGAAAGCGCAGCTGTCCTCAATAGGAATAGTTGCACGCTTAGCCAGGGTAGATATACGGTCCCTTCCACCTTAGGGACTGATTGCCAGAAGTCCCGAACAGTGTCAGATATAGGATACATTTTTTTGAAATTAGGAGGAGGGAACGAATGGGGATACCGGTCTGTCCCATTCCCTCTTAACATTTTCCACAATTCTCTTAGGAAACCGGGAAAATGTCAGTGTAAGCAGGTACTCCAAGTATTTGTCCATTTTACACAACCTTCTTTGGTGGTACCACAATAGGGTCACAGTCATCGAGAGTCGCTAAAAACCGTCCCTAAGTAAAAGACGGAGATGTTCAAGCTTAAATTTAAATGACATAACGTCCGAGTCCTGTCTGAGGTAACGCACTTCCCGATTCGGAAAGTTCCCCCCTCAGATAGAAGATCTCTAACCCCCAATTCAGATCCCCTGAGAAGGTACATCAGAAATAGCCAACAAACGCATCAGAGTGATAAGCATTCACATATATCCTCTGTCCTACTGCGTTTACCCTGTAACACTGGCAACTTAGATAACACCTCTGTAAAGGGTAGTTGACATAACTGCAGCCATATCCATGCAGAGTAAATGCGTTAGATGCAGTTGAAGAACCAGGCGTCGCTTGGGTGGGCGTTAGAGGTTTGTGACGCTTGGGGAGAAACTGGCGGTACACCCTGATTCCCTTCAGCCTGAGAATCATCTTTACACACATTTTCTTTACCTAAAATTTGTGCTTTGCATTGTAAGGCCCTCTCAGTACATGAGGTACAAAATGTTAGAGGGGGTTCCACAGTTGGCATCTAAACACATAGAACAAGGAGTTTCCTCCTCACTGTCCGACATGGTTAAACAGACTAGCAGTACTGATAATAGTCGTACCTTGCTAAATATTGAGTTTTGATTATACTAAAAAAAAACATCAAAATTAACAACAACAAAATTGTACTGCACCTTTAATTTTAAAAGCGCAACTATTTTACTGAAACCCTGCAAAAACGCTTTTTAGCCAGAAAAAAACTGTTTTAATGTGTCTCAAAATTGCTCCTCAATATTGCATCCACTTGCAGGATAAGCCCAAAACACAGTATAACACTCAGACTATAAAATTTTATTAAATAAACAATTTAAACAATTTGTTGGCCCCTGCACCACGCCACAGCTCTGCTTGTGGCGTCTATCTGCTTCCGAAATGAACACATATGTCCAGAATTATAGATAGGACTTTATAGAGTGCAGCAAACTTAGGTCTCCAGCCTCTGTTCAGCTATGCAATGGCAATAAAGACTGTGCTACAGAGCGCACGAAAATAGGCCCCCGCCCACCGTGGGCGTACTGAATTGTGACTAGGACCGCATGGGTCCAAACAAACATGTCTGCCATAAAAAGAAAAAGTAAAAAACATGCGATCCTAATGCAGACCAAACCCATGCATACATCCATAAACCGCTTAAGTCTCCCAGCGTCAAGCCCATGCATAAGCCCTTCTATCAACTTCAGGCCATGATAATTAATAATTAAAAAAGGGATTACAGATACACAATATATTTTTAATATAAAAAAGGAATTCCAAAATCGATGGTAGTTGAAATAGTTGTAGTATTTTATTCCTTAAAAGAGTATGTTTCAGCATACAAAAAACATGAGGTTAGTTAGGACAAGTGAACATCTGACCGTTTTCGGTATATGACCGTAATCATAGAATAGCACCTGTTAGGGGGTGCACCCTTTTGTACTAAACACTTCATGTCTATTGGTTAAAAACAACAATCCACAACTTAACCTGTACATACTGGTATACGCAAATTTGTATTTACAAAATATCAAACATGTGCTTATAGATAATTAAATACAAAGGAAAATAAATGTAATGTTAAATTTGGAAACATTGTTTGTTTTGATTTTACAAAGTGACTTTTGAGCGAAAAAAATCTTTTAAATTTAAAGCGCATAGAGATTCATATAAGTGGCAAAGATAAATACAGCATTCCTATATAGAGATAATGAATATTTTAAACCTTCATGGCATTCATTTTGACATGTAATTAGCATATACCATTCATAATTTTATCCCTAATTTGGATATAAGGGTTCACAAAACACATGTCTAATATATACTTAAATTTCAACGTATAACATGTATTTAATATAATATTACTCTTTGTTCTTATCCATATCCAAAAAGAGAAATTTGAAAATGCAAAAAGAAGGAAGTGGGAAAGAAGAGGATCACTCAATTTTCCCCTTCTTATTTAGATAACATTGTCAACTGCAAAAATAAGAGCAAATCAGAGCTTTAAAAGCTAATTAGCTAGAATTATTTTTGCCAGAAATTTATGACATCATACTCTGAGTTATAACCATGTGGTAATAAACATTGAGTCTTAAAAATCCAATAAGTCTCCTGTTTACATAAAATTCGTAGTTTGTCTCCACCTCTTTGGCTGGTGTAGTAATTTGCTTAATTGCCTGACATTTAAATGATGTAACATCTTGATGATGGAACTCTATAAAATGTGTGGATAGTGCTGAACATGTTCGTTTACTAGAGATGTAAGATAAATGTTCTTTAATTCGTTTGCCTACCTCTCTAGTGGTCCTACCTGTGTACTGTCTCTTACATTCGGTACATTCGATGATGTAAATAACAAACTTGCTCTTACAATTTATACAACCACTGGTTGTGAACTCCTCTCCGGTAACATGGGACTTAAATGTGGGAGAGATGTTAACATGATCACAAGAGGTGCACACCTTTCTCCCACACTTAAATGTTTCCATTATGTCTTAACCATGATGACCCTGTAGTAGTGTCTGTTCGTAGCATGCTAGGAGCTAGAAATGCACCCTTTTTTTAATTTCCTCCTTCAATTGTTTATCTCCCATTAGTATTGGTAGACTTGTTCTTAATGATGCGACATACATCATCATATTGATTGGAATATGATGTAATGAACTTAAGATGTCTTTTCGAGTCATTTTTGGGCTTTCCCCTTGCTTAGAAAGTGCATAAGCTCTTTCTGTATCTTTAGTTCAAAGAATGGCCTATCGATAACTCTAGGAGGATAACCTCTCTTGAGCATCCATGATTTTAGATCTCTGCTCTCCATGCGAAAAAGTATCTTCATGTGATGCAATTACGTTTTGCGCGTAAAAATTGACTTTTGGCAATTCCTTTAAATACATGCCGGGGATGGCAACTACGGGCATGTAAAAGGTTATTCCCTGAAATTGGTTTTTCGATAGAGAGCCGAGATTATTTTCCCCTCCTGGAGCATCACCTGTAAGGGTGATGTCCAGAAATTGATGGTATTTTTCTGCCACTCATGTGTGAAATGTAAACCCACTTCATTGATGTTTAACATGGTAACAAATTCATGAGCAGACTAGTGAATCAGAAGACCACACAATGAGTAAATCATCAATAAAGCGGGCATACTTAACTATATGTGTTGATGGGGCAGGGGGCGGTACTACCTCCATAGACGTGGCACCTTTCCCACCAACCCATAAACAGGTTGGCGTACGAGGGGGCGAACTTCGCCCCCCATCGCGGTGCCACGCCTCTGGAGGTAGTAGTCTTCCCTGAAACATAAAAAATTATGCTCCAACAAAAAATTTCACAATCCTAACTACCAAATTCCTTGACTCCAAGGATAAATCAGAAAAAAGATTTAAAAAAATTCTATGGCTTTCAGGCCCTGAGCATGAGGGATCGAGAAGTACAGCGACACACATCAACTGTCACACCAGCTGTACTCCTCTCTCCAAACAACTGACTCCAAACTTTGTAGTGCATGTGACGTATCTCTGATATAACTGGGCAATAAGGTTACCATGGGTTGTAGGAAATCATTAACCCACTTTGATAATGATCCGATACCTGCCACTATTGGTCTTCCCTTGATATTAATCAGACTTTTATGAACCTTAGGGAGGTGGTTGGAAGATGCGTGTCACAGGGTCACTAACCCAAACAAGCATTTGCTGTATCTTGGTCCAGGAGACCCTACTCCACCACCTCATCCAAAAGGCTCAAAAGTTCTTTGGAGTATTGTTTAGTGGGATTTTCTTGATAGAATTGCATACGGTTCTCTTTGTCATTGAGTTGTCTCAAAGCCTCATTGACATAATGTGATTTATCCATTACAACCACACTACCTCCCTTGTCGACTGCCTATATTACAATGTCTTTGTTCTCTTTGTAAATTTAATAGTGCTTCTCGTTCTTTGATTGTCAAATTAGAAACACTTTTTATCTACAGAATTAGACAGATCTGTTAGATCCTCCACAACTCTTTCGTGAAAAACTTCTAAAAATTTTCCCCCTTGTTTTAGTTGGATAGAAAGATGACTTATTCTTCATTTTAGGTTTAACTTTACTGACCTGCAGAAATTCCTCCCCCGGGTTGGTACTAACTTAGATCTTCAAGGGTAACTAAAGCACAAGTATCAGCAAAGGATATATGTGAATTATCTATCATGCTGGCTTGAGGAGATGCCAAATCATCAGTAATACACTTTGTCGTTAGTTTTAAAGAATTTATTAAGGTTAAATCTCTGATTAATTTATTAAGGTCAAGTATAGTTTGAAACAAGTTGAACTTCCTAGACGGAACCATAACTAGGCCTAAATTGAGCAATTAGTTTCTAGTTCAGTCAATGTATAATTGGAGATGTTAATGACCATGTTTACTGGTATTTCTTTGGCCTTGACAATTTCCCTCTTAGAGTGTATCTCGCTTTGCTCATGTCTTTCCCTTGTTGTTTGTCGCCACTCGAGACTATATTTCCCCTGTCCCCTCCTCCCTGAAATTGTTTCGGGTCCTCGTGAAAAACCTGAGGGATAGGTTTATGTGTTTGTGCATAATTAGAGGCGGGCCCATTAGTTTTTGGTCTTGCTCCCTGATTTGTGTGTCCTTTAAGGATACTTTTTTGTGTGGTGACTCCTACATTTGATACTACAGATATATTGGGAGGTTCATCTCCCTCTGTTTGTGTTTACCTCATCTCCTGAAATACATTCAAAGCTGGATGCGAATCTATCCTCGTCACTACAGTCGTTCTCAGAATCTGAAAAAGTGACTTTTTAGATGTATCTGTAGAGTTTGGATTCGCATCCCTTTCTGAATGGTTGTTACGTCTATTGTATCGTCTTCTTCTGTTTTTGTTTTTTTTATTTTTTTGTGTAGGATTATCACCCTCTTCTTGGTTAAACCAAGACTTATATCTTTGTTTGCGTCTCCAGACATACACAGTACCCAAAGAATAGTCTTTCTAATCCCTGATGAATTTAGTGTGTTTGGTCTGTATCACTAATTTTTTGGATTCCTCCATAGTCTGTTTGAAAATCTGTTCAAACTTAGTATAGATTTCACAGTTAGTAAACCTAACCCATTTCTGTCTCAAGATTAGCAATCTTATTTTTAAACATCAACACAATAATACATCCTTATATTCAATGAGTAAAGATATCAATTTAAGAGAACAATCAGAGAGAGCTTGATTCCAACCTATCTATGAAGGACTGATCTTTAATCTCATATGTCGAAATTTATTGAGCCTAAGGCCTCTAGGTATCATTTTCAATGCCAAATACTTAGATAGAATCCATTTATCCCATTTCAATTTTTGTTCTTTCAATTTAAAATATTCATAATCTTGGTATAAGTCTCCTAATTTGATATTATGGGGAGTCACAGTAAAGACATCTTCCAAAAATAAACAATTCTAAATTATCTTCATCAATGTTCTTTAAATGAGTATGTATTATCCAAGTCTTGTATGTCTGCCATAATGTAAGGAATGTAAAATGCACTCTTAAAACCGCTTATAATATAGCTTACTCCAGTGCAAAAAAATATAAAAATAGAGAGAAAGTCTATGGAAGTGTTCCAAATGCCAAACAATGTCTTTTTTTTGACAATTAATCTTCTTCACCAAGAAAATACTTAAAAGCACACCACTATGAGGGGAAATAGAGGAAAACGGGCTACACTTTGGCTCCATAGGATTGAGAGATCACATATACTGCTACAGAGAGGGTGAGTGCTTAAGTCGTCAGCTCCTTTAGCAATACATATATATTAATAATAACTGCTGCTGCACTCTTGTGTAATGGACTGTGTTGACTACTATCTACTGAGGTCGGGGCAAAACGCGGCCAAAGCGGATCCCCTTACCACAGGAACATTATTCACGTCTATAATTAAAGGGACATGAATGCATACAGCATTGATGCACAAAGAAGTTGTTAACATAAGATACCTAATTTGACACCACATTTTTTTTGACTAGTCTATCTAGTCTGTTTGCTTTTTTCCACAAATATTTTTGTTAGTGCATACTGCTTACCCTTCCCCCTATAGGGGACAATGTCAGCCTGTTCTGGTATATTAAGTCTCCCCAGAAAATAAGAGACTGCACATACCTCAAAGTTGCTTGTAGCGAGATACCGGTCTCCCCACTGAAGATTTTCTCACACATACCTTCAGCTACGTTTTGGGAACCATTATGGATCTTAGATAATGTTTTGCTAAGATCATAAAAATCAGGGCAGAAAAAAATATGTCTCCACTTCTTTTTCTTGTGAAGCAATAGACTGACGATTTCCCCCTGAGGAAAATAGCACTCTCTGGCACTATTTTAAAATAAAAAACTTCTTGATTGAAGAATCTAAACTAACACCTCACTTTACCTCTTCCTATTACTAACACAGGCAAAAAGAATGACTGGGGGTGGAGGGAGGGAAGGGGCTATATATACAGCTCTGCTGTGGTGCTCTTTGCCACTTCCTGTTAGCAGGAGGTTATATCCCACGTGTAAGGATGAAATCCGTGGACTCGTCATATCTTGTAGACAGAAAATCAAGAGAAGATGAAAGAAGGATGCGGAGCATCCCCCAGCTCCAGGGAAGAAACCCTAAACAGAACTCAAGGAGACCACACTGCCCATGTCCCCACAAAGGAACCAGGTCCCCCGAAGGAACCCGAGACCGGACGAACTCCGAAAGGTCTCAAGAAGAGCACACAGCAGGAACAATCCAAGACAATTCCAGACGCCTCAGTAGGCTGAACCACTCAAAACAAGGTAAGGAGGCGCTAAGCCCCCAAATCCTCCCAAGAGAGGAAGGAACTCTATGGCTCCAAGGAAATCAGAGCAAGAGAGTGACGCAGTGGAACTCCACTCACCCCGGTTCACCAGATTAAATAAGGACTGACACAATCCTCCCAGCCATACAGATCCTTTCAGAGTGTTAGCTGAACTTGTAAAGAAAAACAAGAAAACACACAAATAATAATGTGAGCACTCAGCGCCCCACCGGACCAACCAGGCAGAACTGGTGCCACATGTCTTGAATAGGCCACAGGACAGAAGATCTGAATCCCAGCAGGACCAGCCGCAACTGGGGTAATAACTGTCAATTTGGCAAAATCCTCCTCAAAGGGGAAGATAAAACAGACAAACCTAGAGACTAACGTGTCCCTTAACAATACATCCGAAGAAGCAACCAGAGAGAATCGTTCCCAGAAGTTCCCGAAGGAAACACAATCAAAATTAAAAACATCCTAACGGATAAAAGAAAATATAAGGCAACCCATAGGTTAACGCCCAGTAAGAAAGCAGGCATACGCGCAGGACCAGCCAAACGGAACCCCGATCTTCCAACAAAAAACTGGGAAAGATCTCAATAATCAGACAATTTGGAAATTATGTCATCCCCTCATGTCTAATGAGGTGAGCCATTTGAAGTAGATCACTGCAGATTCCCGTATCCGCTAAGGATAGGATCCTCTAATAACTCAAAAACGTGTCTGAGTAAAACGCGAAGATGCGTTACTCTGTAATGAAAGGCACAACACTCAGAGGACAGCTATATCCGCAGGGAACTGTATAGGCCACCCAAGGCCGGTAGACCCGGGACGATCGGGCATGAGCACAAACACAAAGATAAACATCTGGACTTTGCAGACGCATAATCGCCAAACATTTGTGAAAGCGAAAATGAGCTGTAAGGAGGGATAAACATAATCTGGGTTACCCGCATTTGTGTAGTAGTAGTAGGGAACTCGCCTCTTGGAGGACAGAACCCCCAAGAGGCGGATGGCTCAGCAGACCCCTTATTCCCCGAGCCAGAGGAACAGGGCACTCTAATACGCCATATCGAAGATAACCGATTGACCTGTGTCAACAGGGCCAATTCACATTCTTCACAAGTTGAAGAATCTAAAATTTGAACAGTCTCAGCTTTAGAATCCTCCATAACTAGATAGAGAAATATAATAATATTGACTAAGAAAAACCTTTAAACGGCACCTGACACCCGCAATGGCAGGGGCACTCACCACCTCCTAGAACCAGACACAAGCAGACTGCAATTTTTTAGTCACCATACGGTCAGGAATGCGGAAACGGAAGACCAGAACGTAAACACGTCCAGTCACAAGGTGAACCGTACAGTCCAAAAAAAGCACGCCCAACCATAAGGTTGCGTCACTTTCAAAGGCCTTATGTTCTAAGCAATGAGCCCAGTTAAAACTACACATAAGCAGATTGAATCACATAACACACATGGATTAAAAACCCCATGTTCAATAATCCCCCTCGGGAGATATTAACCCTCAATTCCAAGATACAAAGGAGCCTCACTGAGGCCCTAATAAATATACGTAATAAGTCCTGCAAGATAGTTCCTTACGGGAATAACATAAGTTACAGTACATTCTGATAAAGTAAAATGAAACGATCTTACCGGAATCTACGCCGTGGAACAGGAACACGGCCCTTCAAGCTGTGACGAATAGTAGCAGCACCTCTGCCATCGGCTTGAGAGAAGAAAGCAGGCAGCGAAGCGAATTTCGACAACGCTGATTGCTTGTGGAGCTGTTAATTAGAGTCAGGATGGTTTAGCAGAATAGACTCTCCTTGCATCTCCGGACTCCAACTTTCACCCAGGCCCTCACTGAGAGACTGATAGGATTACTTAAAAACTCCCATCCCATGTCGAAGAGTACTACCCTCCATAAGAGACAAAACAAACTTCTGACACTTCTCTGCCAACCTCTGGGACGAAAAGGCAAAGAATGACTGGGGGATGAGGAAGTGGGAGGAGTATTTAACCCTTTTGCTGTGGTGTGTCTTTGCCTCCACCTGTGGCCAGGTTCTTATTTCCCAAAATTAATGATGCAACTGTGGACTCTTTCCATTTAGGAAGAAAACTCCATTTATTAGAACAATAAAGACCTTGAGATTTTAATATAACATGTTTAGCTAGTGTAGTTAAACAACTTTGCTATATACATTCATTATTTATTTTGCTCCCTGCAATTTAACTCTGAATATTGTGGATTTTCCAATCTCAGAACCTGGGAATGCACAATGCAGTATCCTTGAAATTACATATCTTTCTGTAATTGGTTTTAGCAGATATGACCTGTCAAACACTTAATGCTAATTACAGTGACCACTACTAGCTTTGTCAGGTGGCAGACTCTAGTTTGGATTAGCTCTTCCAAATAAGGCAAGTGGTCGATGTTTGGCAAACAAGAAGTTAATTTCATTTAAATGATTTTAGGACTTGGCTGATATGTTATTCAAGAGCACTGGTTTTCAAACCAGTCCTCATGCTTCAAGCCAAGCATTTTCAGGATTACCTTGGATGAGAACAGGTAAAATAACCATGTTTACTAATCAGCTGATAATTCACCTGGTGCTCCAGTTCAGATAACCTCAAAATGTGGCCTGTTAGGGATAACTGAGGACAGGTTTGAAAACCAGTGTTCTAGAGCAAGTCAACAGAATTTTTATGTAATTGCTAGATGTTTACTTTCCCATTAACTGATATACCTTGACAATGCACCATACTATTAAAGTGCTGTGGTAGTAGTGTACAAAACTAAAATGGTTGCAGGATTCTGGTTTACTATAGTTATTTGTCAGAGCTCAATGAATCTACAACTATACTGTGTGCCCTCTTACTGGAAGTCGCAACATAATTTTTAAAGGAATAAGAAAACAAAATTAATGCTTACCTGATAAATTTATTTATATCTGGACACGGTGAGTCCACGGAATCATCAATTACGGTTGGGAATATCACTCCTGGCCAGCAGGACAAGACAAAGAGCACCACAGCTAAACTGTTAAGTATCACTCCCTTACCCACAACCCCCAGTCATTTGAAAAAGGGAGCAACACAAGGTGCAGAGGTGCCTGAGGTTCAAGTAAAAAAATAACGCTCTATAAAAAGGGTGGGGCCGTGGACTCACCGTGTCCAGAAATAAATAAATCAGGTAAGCATAAATTTTGTTTACTTTTTTAAGAAACAGTGAGTCCACGGAATCATCAATTACTGTAGGGAATCAATACCCAAGCTAAAGACACAGATGATTATGGAGGGACAAGACAGGTAACCTAAACAGAAGGCACCCCTGCTTGCAAAACCTTTCTCCCCAAAGGAAGCCTCAGCAGTCTCATAGGCCAAACAAATTAACTTCTCAACCAAGAGAGAAAGAGAAGTAGCTATAGCTTTCTAACTTTTAAGTTTCCCAGAGAAACAAACAAGGCAGAAGACTGGCGAAAATCCTTAGTCGCGCTGTAGGTAGAATTTCAGAGCATGCACAACATCTAAGTTGTGCAACAAACGTTCCTTATAGGAATAGGGATTAGGGGACATAAAGAAGGAGCAAACAAGTTCCTGATTAATATTCTTATCCGAAACAACTTTAGGAAGGAAATCCAACTTAGTACGAAGAGACCACCTTATCAGCATGAAAAATAAGATATGCAGATTCGTATTGCAAAGCTGAAAGTTCCGGACTCTCCGAGCCAAAGAAATAGCAACAAGAAAATAAAACCTTCCAAGATAAGAAATATCTATAGAATGCATAGGCTCAAACGGAGCCTGCTGCAAAACTTTAAGAACAAGGTTAAGGCTCCAAGGTGGAGAAACCGACTTAAACACAGGCCTGATTCTAATCAGGGCCTGACAAAAAGATTGCACATCTGCCAGACGCTTATGAGCAAAACGGACAGAGCAGAAATCTGACCCTTCAGAGTACTTGCTGACAAACCCTTCTCCGAAGCCTCCTGGAGAAAAAAGACAATATCCTAGGAATCCTGACCCTACTCTAAGAGTAGCCCTTGGATTCACACCAATAAAGGTATTTACACCATATTTCATGGTAAATCTTCCATAGTAACAGGCTGAATCATGGTCTCAATGACCAACTCGGAAAACCCACTAAGCGTTCATATCTCCAAGCAGTCAACTTAGAGAAACGAGATTTGGATGAAGGAAGGGACCCTGAAGTAAAAGGTTCCTTTCCCAGAGGCAGTCTCCAAGGTGGAAGAGAAGACATTTCCACTAGATCTGCATACCAATCATGCGAGGCACGCAGAAGCTACGAGAATCACTGGTGCTCTCTCCTGCTCGATTAAGAGCAATGACTCCTTATAGGAGAGCAAATGGAGGAAACAGGTACTCCAACCTGAATTCCAAGGGACTGCCAGAGCATCTATCAGAGCTGCCTGTGGATCCCCAAACCTTGAAACCGTACCTCAGGAGTTTGGCATTCTGCGAGACACCATCAGGTCCAGCTCTGGTAACCCCAATTTTAAGATCAGGCTGAAAAAAAATAAATCACTGGATGGAGTTCCCACTCCCCGGAATGAAAAGTCTGTCTGCTCAGAAAATCCGCTTCCCAGTTGTCCACTTCTGGAATGTGAATGGCAGATAGAAAGCCCACAAGATAATTTGGACACTTCCTTCATGGCTAAGGAACTCAGAGTTCCTCCCTGATGGTTGATGTAAGCCACTGAAGTTATGTTATCTGACTGGAACCTAATAAACTGGACTGAAGACAATTGAGGCCAGGGCATCAGAGTCATTGAAAATTGCTCTCAACTCCAAGATGTTTATGGGAGAGCAGATTCCTCCCGGGGTCCACAGTCCCTGAGCCTTTAAAGAGCCACAAACTGCTCCCCATCCCAACAGGCTGGTGTCCGTGGGTGACAATCACCCAGGAAGGTCTCCGAAAACATGTACCCTGAGACAGATTTTCCTGAGAAAGCCACCAAGGGAGAGAATTCTCTTGTCAAATGATCCAGATCTATCCCTTGAGATAGCTCTGCATGATCCCTGTTCAATTGCCTGAGCATGCAAATTTGTAGAGCTCTCAAATGGAACCGAGCAAAGGGAACAATATCCATGCAAGCAACCCATTCAGACCAATTACCCCCATACATTTAGCCACTGATGGTTGAACAGAAGACCACAGGGAGAGGCAAAAGGATAAGATCTTGGATTCTCTGACCTCCGTCAGAAATATTTTCATTATTAAGGAGTCTATTATAGTCCCCTAAAAAACACTACCCTTGTGGCTGGAACAAGGGAACTCTTTTCCAGATTTACTTTCCAACCATGGGAGCAAAGAAAAGACAACAAGATCTCTGTGTAAGATTTTGTTCGTTGAAAAGATGGCGCCTGGATCAGTATGTCGTCCAGATAGGGAGCTACTGCAATAGCTTGAGACCTGACCACAGCCAAGAGAGCTCCCAGAACCTTTAAAAAGATTCTGGGAGCTGTAGCAAGGCCAAACGGAAGTGTCACAAACTGAAAAACATAAATTATGCTTACCTGATAATTCATTTCCATCTGTATGGGAAGAGTCCACAGCTGCATTCCTTACTTGTGGGAAATACTGAACCTGGCCACCAGGAGGCGGCAAAGACACCCCAGCCAAAAGCTTAAATACCTCCCCCACATCCTCATAACCCCAGTCATTTTGCGAGGGAACAAGGAACAGTAGGAGAAATAAGGTGAAAAAGGTGCCAGAATAAAAAATGTCAAATTTAGGGCCGCCCGTCGGAGAATACGGGCAGGAGCTGTGGACTCTTCCCATACAGATGGAAATGAAATGATCAGGTAAGCATAATTTATGTTTTCCATCTTAATATGGGTAAGTCCACAGCTGCATTCTTTACTTGTAAGAAACAAGCTCTAGAGTATACGGAATGCTAACGGGAGGGAAAAAAGAGAGGCGGACCCTAATCTGAGGGCACCACAGACGGCAAAACCTTTCTCCCGAAAGCTGCTTCAGCCGAAGCAAAAACATCAAACTTGTAAAATTTTGGAAAAAAGTATGTAAGGAGAACCAAATAGCCGCCTTACAAATCTGATCATAGAGGTCTTATTGTTTGAAGGCACAAGAGGAAACCACATCTCTCGTAGAATGAGCCGTAATCCTCAGAGGAGGCTTTATGTCCCGCCGTTTCTATGCTAACGGATGACACTCCACAGACAAAAAGATAAGGAAGTCGAAGAGGCCTTCTGACCCCTACGCTTCCTGGAAAAGAGAACAAACAGGGAAAGAGGTTTATCTAAATTCCTACGTGGCCCAAAGATAGAACTTCAAGGCACAAACCACATCCAGAATACGTTGTTAAACGTTCCTTCGACGAAGGATTAGGACATAAGAAGGAACCACACTCTCTTGACTGATGTTGTGAATTGACACAACCTTAGGAAGAAAACTAACTTGGTTCGTAAAACGCCTTATTGGCGGGACACATTGCAAGGTAGCAATCACATATACTCTGCACGCAGAAGCAATAGCCAGTAGAAAAGAAACCCTTCCAAGACAACAATTTAATGTCTAGTAATAGTCAAAGAATACCAATGGCACTACTTAAATAAAATAGACCTAATACCCAATATCTCGCCACTTAATATGGCAGGGTGTGGGTGCTGTGTATAACTAGCTTAAGTACATCAGAAAAAGGAAAATAATTACACTTGTAGCACTCCTGGGTTAAATAATAATAATAAAGTCTGGATAAATATCACTAACTATTCACTAAGGAATAGGTGAGTGAAGACAAGACAGGTTGAACTAATTAAAAATAAATTTTATTGGGGGTCAAAAATAAAATAGGATAAAGAATTAAAAACACTCTTGGGTATACCGACTGTATGCATAATATACATATCTATGGTAATAATACCTATTGTATATTGTAAGAATACCGATCCGTGTCAGTGTAGTTATGTTATACAGATAGATTAGAATAACTGCATCCAGTAGTAGGTAGTACAATGGATCCTAGTATGTGTGTGTGTGATTAAAAATTAGACACTATTGATAATTATTATAATGGTTCGTAAATATGACTATAGTATTACTCAGAATACCACTTGAATATTTATAACTTGTCCTCAAATCTATGAGATCACAATGAATGAAAAAACTTTTGGGAACAGGTGTCCCTCCTGAGTGTAATTTGTCAATGATGGTGAAAGTTAGCGAATTATAATACTGCATAGATAATGTCTCAGAATGTGACAGCAGTTTAATAAGAGCGATTTAGCTAAATATAGGGTATGCAGAATAATAAACCTTTGTATTGTAGTACTGCTAACACCAAAAAACAGAATATAGTACATGAGTGGGCTTGTATAAAGCCTGGTGGTCATATGCTTGTTTCACTTTATTATCAGTAAAACACCTATGCTTAAGATATGGCATTTTGTGGTGAACTGGCCACCACTTATGAAAGCAAATACTAGCACATGGGGTGATTTTAAATATCTTGGAGTGGCTCTGCAAACCTCTTGTGCAGTAACACAGACAGGGCCGAAAACTGTCCCTTCAGGGGACTTGCAGAAAGCCCTTCTCCAGTTCATCCTGGAGAACAGAATAAGTAGGTCCTCCACACCTTATGAAAGATGCGACGAGCAACCAGCTTACAAGCTTGAATGAGTAAAAATAACTCTCTCAGAAAACCCTCTCTTGGCTAGGACTAAGCGTTCAATTCACACGCAGTCAGCCTCAGAGAATCTAGACATTGATGAACAAAGAGACCTTGGTCAACAGATCCCTGCGACAAGGTTACTTCCACGGAGGAGATGATGACATCCCCACTAGATCCGGAACCATATCCTTCACGGCCAAGATGGAGCAGTCAGTATCATTGACACCTGCTTGACTCAAGCCACTACACTAGGAAGTAGTGGTAATGGTCGGAAAGGATACATTAGAATGAACCTCCAAGGCACCGCCAATGCATCTGTTAGCTCTGCCTGAGGATCCCTGTACCTCGACCCCTATCTGGGTAGCTTGGTATTGAGACGTTAAAAGATCTTCCTCTGCAAATCTTACAAACACTCGGGATGGAGAGAACATTCTCCCGGATGAAAGGATTGTCTGCTGAGGAAATTCGCTTCCCAGTTGTCCACATCCGGAATATGGATCTCTGACAGCTTACAAATGACGGGTCTCCCCCCACACCAGAATACGAGATATTTTTCCCTCAAAACTAGGGAGCTTCTCGTTCCCCCCTGATGGTTGATGTAAGCCACCGAGGAATATATTGTTTGATTGGAATCTGATTAACTGGGACAAATCCAGCAGAGGCCAAGGCTTCAGAGCATTGTATATTGCCTGAAGATCTAAGCAAGATCAGGAGCTTTACCTCCTGAGACTAGATGACCTGTGCCTTCCTGGCCACCCCAAATGGCTCCCCATCCTGACAGACTCGCAACCGTAGTCACAATCACTCAAGGATGGTCTTGAGAAGGACGTCCCTCAAGACAAGTAATCCGGACAAAACCACCAATAGAGCGAATCTCCCGACTGGTTGTCCAGAGAAATCTGTTGAGACAGATCTGAATGATCGCTGTTCCACTAGTTCAGCATGCTCAGTTGCAACAGTCTGAGGTGAAATCTCACAAAGGAAAGATGTCCAAGTTGTACACCATGAGACCAATCACCTCCATACACCGAGCCACAGATGGCCTTAAGGAGATCTAGAGGGCAAGACATGTGAAGCTAGCTTGCAACTCTCCGGTTCTGTAGAAATATTCTCATGTCTATGGAGACTATTATAGTTACCCAAGAAATCTACCCTGGTACTTAATACAAGAGAACTCTCACTAGATTATCTGCCATCCATGGGATTGAAGAAGACAGAGGAAATATTCTGATGGTTCACTCTTTGAAAAATTTCTTTAGCTAGACCAAACGGAAGGGCTAAAAACGGAAGTGCTGGTCCAGGAATGGCAAACCTTAGGAACTGGAAGTGGTCCTTAAGGATTGGTAAAAGATGGGAGCATCCTTCAGATCTATTGTGGTCATGAACTACCCCTCTCAAGACGAGGGGGAAGAATGGACCTCATTGTCTCCATCTTAAACGAAGGGACATTTAACAACCTGCTTAAGCACTTTAGGTTCCAGAATCGGACAGAAAGTTCCCTCCTTCTTAGGACCACGAAAAGGTTTGAATATTATCCCAAACCTCTCACTGCGATAGGCACCGGGACAATAACTCCTAGAGGACAGATCCCGTACACACCCCAGAAAGGCTTCCCTCATTTCTGGTAAGGAAAGACAGGAGGAATCTGGACTACTTAAAACTCCAGTCCCATCTCGAAGAGTACTACCCTCCATAAGAGACTACTCAGAAATCTTCTGATACTTCTCTGCCAACCTCCTGTGACGAAAAGCAAAGAATGACTGAGGTTCTGAGGAAGTGGGGGAGGTAATTAAGCCTTTGGCTGGGGTGTCTTTTGCCTCCTCCTGGTGGAGGAATGCAGCTGTAGACTCCTTTACATATTAAGATGGAAATGCCTCTCCAGAAAGGCAAACCTCAGATACTTGTGATGGTCCCTGTATATGGGAACATGAAGGTAAGCATCCTTTAGGATCTATGGTCGTCATGAACTGACCCTCTTGCACAGAAGGAAGAATGGAACGAATAGTCTCCATTTTAAAAGACGGTACTCTGAGAAATTTGTTTAAACACTTTAGTCTAGAATAGGTCTAAAAGCTCCCTCTTTTTTGAACAAACAGATTGGAATAGAACCCCAGAACTTGTTCTTGAACTGGAACAGGTACAATTACTCCCAGGGAGGGATAGATCTTGAACACATTTCAAGAACGCCCCTCTCTTTGTCTGGTCTGGCAGATAATCTTGAGAGGTGGAACCTGGCCCCTGGGAGGAAAAGTCTTGAATTCAAATTTGTAATCCTGTGATCTATGTCCACAGCCCAAGGATCTGGGAGGATCTTGTATCCAAGCTTGAGAAAACGGAGAAAGTTTGCCCTCCACTAGATCCAATCCCGGATCGGGGGCAAACCCTTCATGCAGATTTAGAGTCAGCTGCTGGCTTCTTGGATTGCTTCCCCTTGTGCCAAGACTGATTGGGCTTCCAAGAGGGCATGGATTGATCCTGCTTGGTAGACGTAGGGGGAAGACTTACCTTTGAAGTTACGAAAGGAACGAAAATTACTCTGACAACCTTTCGTTCTAATCTTCTTATCTTGAGGAAGTAAAGACCGTTTTCCACCCGTAATATCGGAGATAATTTCTGCTAGCCCCGGATCAAACAATGTCCTATCCCTTATAAGAAAGAGCCAAAAGTTTGACCTTAGAGGAGACATCTGCTGACCAAGATTTCAGCCACAAGGCTTTACGGCCTAATACGGCAAAACTAGATGACTTAGCACTCAGTCTAATCACCTGCAAAATAGCATCTGAAATAAAAGAATTAGCTAGTTTAAGAGCTAAATTCTGTCTTGAATCTCATCTATGGAGTCTCTACCGGAAAGAGAGTCAGACAATGCATCAAACCAGTAAGATGCAGGACTAGTCACTGTGGCAACACATACTGCAGGTTGCCATAAAAGACCTAGATGAACGTAAATCTCTTTTAATAAAACATATTCTTGTCCATGGGGTCCTTAAAAGAGCAGATATCCTCAATGGGGAATAGTTATCCTCTTGGCCAGAGTAGAAATAGCCCCTTCTACTTTAGGAACCGTGTGCCATGACTCCGCAATAGTCAGCGACTGGAAACATTTTTTTAAAAATAGGAGACAGGGGAAAAGGATACCCCCGGTCTCTCCCATCCCTGAGAAATAAATTTATGTAGTCCAGTCAGGGACCGGGGAATACCTCCTTAGTAGAAGCCACTTCAAAGTAATTATTAAGCTTACTAGACTTCTTAGGGTTGACCACAACAGGAGTGTCTCAGTCGTCCAAAGTAGCTAAAACCTCCTTTAACATAAAAACGAAGGTGTTCAAGCTTAAATTGGAAGGAACTGCCGTCCCTTTCAGATGAAGGAAATACACTGTCAGAGTCAGAAATGTCACCCTCTGAAAGTTCTGAATCATCTTCCTCATTAGATTTAAGAGGAAGAGACATTTCAGAATTACAGGAATCAGAAACCCTGCTATCTGAGTTCCTTTTCCTTTTACGCATCACCTGTAATCTAGGAAAAGCCGCTAACGCTGCAGATACTGCTGAAGATACTTGCGCTGCAATTTCTGCTTTTAAATATGCTCCACTTGGAGCTACAGAGGAGCCCGCAGGGCATAGCATGTGACGCTATAGAGGCTTGAGGACGTTACAGGAGAAGGCTGTGGAATAATCAGAACAAGCATCATCCTGAGAGACATTAGGCTCAGCAAATTAAATTTATCTTTACATTGCATGGTCTTTTTAACACATGATGAACAGAACTGCATAGGAGAAGCAATCTGTTTTTCTGTACACAGAAGACAGGAGATTAACTGATCATGAGCCTGATCTGTATCAGACATGATCGCAACAACACTAATATTGTGAAAAAGTAAAAAGGATTCATTAATATCCCCTATATAAATTCCCTCTGCAGCTAGAGTATTATTTTTATTCCCACAGTAATACAATAACCGTTCACAAATGATATCATAACGAGAATTTCTTTCCTCAGAAAATCCACACACCTCAGTATTAGCTGAGGTGCCTACCTTGCACCAACTCCGGAGACCATATAAAATAAACTGTCTTTATCGTTGTCGGCACCAGACTGATGCAATAAAAAGAAAAGGGTCATGTGATCGCTTCATAAACTAAACTACGCCACAGAGAGGCGCGAAAAAACGTCACAGACAACTGCTTCCTAGTTGCTACTAAAACGAAACGCTGCTAGAAGCTTAAATTAACGCGTAGGAGAAAACAAAAGTAAAATCTTCCCACCTGGAAGAAAAAAGGAAACTTACCTGCCAACTCTGCTGCCAGCTTATAAGGTATGCAAGGACATAGTTCCTCACAGAGACCTGTAAGAAAGAAAAGACAGAGTCATCTACTCTGATTTTCTATAATAGGGCAGCAAAATGATAGGAAAACTCTGTAATGCCCATACAAGACTGTCAAAAGTGTACTAAAGTGTATGTTTTCTTAATTAGGAATGTGTTGCTACTGTAAAATTCCAAATACAGGTGGCCCTGGGTTTACGCCGGTTTCAATTTGCGCCATTTCAGAATAACCTTTTTTTCCAGTCATGTGACGGCTATTGAAAAGCTATGGAAAACAAAGTGCACTAATTAAAATAGTCAGGTAGGTGGAGCTATCCACTTGTTTTGCAGCAAAGTTATGCAACTTAACAGCCTGAAATTGATCTGTGTACACAGAGCAGACATTAGCTATTGAGCAACAAGTTTTAGCAGCCACTTCCCTATTATCTTCCCTGTCCAGCAGCTTGAGGGTGAGGGTGCCTAACTGCTTATTAATCACTGCAGATTGAAAATGCATAGAATAGGTGCTGACCCAATATTATCTACATGCTAACAATGCAGGAAACTGATTGCAGAAAAATGTAAGTAAAAAACAAAATTTATGCTTACCTGATAAATTTATTTCTCTTGTGGTGTATCCAATCCACGGGTTCATCCATTACTTGTGGGATATTCTCCTTCCCAACAGGAAGCTGCAAGAGGACAACCACAGCAGAGCTGTCTATATAGCTCCTCCCCTAACTGCCACCCCCAGTCATTCGACCAAAAACAAGCAAGAAAAAAGGAGAAACTATAGGGTGCAGTGGTGACTGTAGTTTAAAAAATAAAAAAACACCTGCCTTAAAATGAAAGGGCGAGCCGTGGACTGGATACACCACAAGAGAAATAAATTTATCAGGTAAGCATAAATTTTGTTTTCTCTTGTAAAGGTGTATCCAGTCCACGGGTTCATCCATTACTTGTGGGATACCAATACCAAAAGCTTAGGACACGGATGAAGGGAGGGACAAGGCAGGCACTTTAAACGGAAGGCACCACTGCCTGTAAGACCTTTCTCCCAAAAAATAGCCTCTGAGGAAGCAAAAGTATCAAATTTGTAAAATTTAGAAAAAGTATGAAGCGAAGACCAAGTCGCCGCCTTACAAAATCCTGTTCAACAGAGGGCCTCTTTTTTTTTTTTATAATATCTTTATTATGTTTCCAGCAAATAAAGAAAAATAATACAGTAACAACTGAAGGGTTAATAGTACTTGCATCAGAGGCCTCATTTTTAAAGCCCATGTGGAAGCCCACCGCTCTAGTGGAATGAGCTGTAATTCTTTCAGGAGGCTGCTGGCGAGCAGTCTCATAAGCTAAGCGGATTAAGCTTCTCAGCCAAAAAGAAAGAGAAGTTGACGAAGCCTTTTGGCCTCTCCTCTGTCCAGAGTAGACAACAAACAAAGCAGATGTTTGACGAAAATCCTTCGTAGCTTGTAAATAAAACTTTAAAGCACGAACCACATCAAGATTGTGTAATAGATGTTCCTTCTTAGAGGAAGGATTAGGACATAATGAAGGAACAACAATCTCCTGATTGATATTCTTATTAGATACCACTTTAGGAAGAAACCCAGGTTTGGTACGTAAAACTACCTTATCTGCATGGAAAATCAGATAAGGGGAATCACACTGTAAAGCAGATAACTCCGAAACTCTTCGAGCCGAGGAGATAGCTACTAAAAACAGAACTTTTCAAGATAAAAGTTTAATATCTATGGAATGCAAAGGTTCAAACGGAACCCCTTGAAGAATTTTAAGAACTAAATTTAAACTCCATGGCGGAGCAACAGATTTAAACACAGGCTTGATTCTAACCAAAGCCTGACAAAACGCCTGAACGTCTGGAACCTCAGCCAGACGTTTGTGCAAAAGAATAGACAGAGCAGAAATCTGGTCCCTTTAAGGATCTAGCTGACAATCCCTTCTCCAATCCCTCTTGGAGAAAGGATAATATCCTAGGAATCCTGACTTTACTCCATGAGTAACCCTTGGATTCACACCAATGAAGATATTTACACCATATCTTATGATAGATTTTCCTGGTGACAGGCTTTCAAGCTTGAATTAAGGTATCAATGAACCGACTCGGAAAAAACACGCTTTGATAGAATCAAGTGTTCAATCTCCAAGCATTCAGACGCAGAGAAATTAGATTTGGATGTTTGAAGGGACCTTGAATTAGAAGGTCCTGCCTTAGCGGCAGAGTCCATGGTGGAAAGGATGACATTTCCACCAGATCTGCATACCAAGTCCTGCGTGGCTACGCAGGAGCTATCAAAATCACTGAAGCTCTCTCCTGCTTGATCTTGGCAATCAGACGAGGAAGCAGAGGAAACGGTGGAAACACATAAGCCAGGCTGAAGGACCAGGGCGCTGCTAGAGCATCTATCAGCGCTGCCCTGGGATCCCTGGACCCTTGGCGTTCTGACGAGACGCCATGAGATCCAGTTCTGGTTTGCCCCAAAGTTGAATCAACTGGGCAAATACCTCCAGATGGAGTTCCCACCTCCCCCGGATGAAAAGTCTGCTGAGTTAGAAAATCCGACTCCCAGTTCTCTACTCCTGGGATATGGATAGCTGAGAGATGGCAAGAGTGAACCTCTGCCCATAGAATTATCTTTGAAAACCTCCAACATTGCCAGGGGGCTTCTTGTTCCCCCCTGATGGTTGATATAGGCTACAGTCGTGATGTTGTCCGGCTGAAAACTGATGACCTGACCACAGCTAGCTGAGGCCAAGCCTGAAGAGCATTGTGAGAATTGAAATCTCCCCTTTGGAGATGAAGCTTTGAAATCCAGAAGATATCCCTGGGGAAAACAATCTCCAGAGCCCAGGGATCCTGGACGTCTCTTGCCCAAGCCTTGGCGAAGAGAGAAAGTCTGCCCCCCACTAGATCCGGTCCCGGATCGGGGGCTACTCCTTCATGCTGTCTTAGAGGCAGCAGCAGGTTTTTGGCTTGCTTCCCCTTGTTCCAAGCCTGGTTAGGTCTCCAGACTGGCTTGGACTGGGCAAATTTCCCTCTTGTTTTGCAGTAGAGGAAGTTGAAGCTGCGCCACTCTTGAAGTTTCGAAAGGAACGAAAATTTAGTCTGTTTGGTCCTTAATTTGTTGGACCTATCCTGGGGAAGGGCGTGGCCTTTTCCTCCAGTAATATCAGAAATGATCTTCTTCAGTCCAGGCCCGAATAGGTCTGCCCTTTGAAGGGGATGTTGAGAAGTTTAGACTTTGAAGTAACATCAGCTGACCAGGATTTAAGCCATAGTGCCCTACGCGCCTGAATGGCAAAACCTGAATTCTTAGCCGTTAGCTTGGTTAAATGAAAAACGGCATCAGAAATAAATGAATTGGCCAACTTAAGAGCTTTAAGCCTGTCTAGGATATCATCCAACGGGGTCTCTACCTGTAAAGCCTCCTCAAGAGACTCGAACCAGAAAGCCGCTGCAGCAGTGACTGGGGCAATGCATGCAAGAGGCTGGAGAATAAAACCTTGTTATATAAAGATTTTCTTAAGGAAAGCCTCTAATTTTTTATCCATTGGATCTAGGAAAGCACAACTGTCCTCGACAGGGATAGTTGTACGCTTAGCTAGGGTAGAGACTGCTCCCTCCACCAGGGGGACCGTCTGCCACGAGTCCTGTGTTGCGGCATCTATAGGAAACATCTTTTTAAAAGCAGGAGGGGGAGAGAACGGTACACCTGGTCTATCCCATTCCTTAGTAATAATTTCTGAAAACCTCTTAGGGATTGGAAAAAACGTCAGTGTAAACAGGCACTGCAAAGTATTTGTCCATTTTACACAATTCTCTCTGGGACTACAATGGTGTCACAGTCATTCAGAGTCGCTAAAACCTCCCTGAGCAACAAGCGGAGGTGTTCAAGCTTAAATTTAAACGCTGTCATTTCAGAGTCAGACTGAAGTAACGCCCTCCCTGAATCAGAAATGTCACCCACAGATAGAAGCTCTCCTGCTCCGGCTTCTGCACATTGTGAGGGTATATCAGACATAGCTACTAAAGCGTCAGAAAGCTCTGTATTTGTTCTAGCCCAAGAGCTGTCTCGCTTTCCTTGTAACCCTGGCAGTTTGGACAATACCTCTGTGAGGGTATGATTCATAACTGCCGCCATGTCTTGTAAGGTAAACGCATTGGACGCGCTAGATGTACTTGGCGTCACTTGAGCGGGAGTTATAGGTTCTGACACATGGGGAGAGCTAGATGGCATAACCTCCCTTTTGTCAGTATGAGAAACCTCTGGTGATAAATCTTTAAAGCCATAATATGGTCTTTATAACTTATAGAAAGGTCAGTGCATTTGGTACACGTTCTAAGAGGGGGTTCCACAATGGCTTCTAACAATGGCTTCTAAACATAATGAACAAGGAGTTTCCTCTATGTCAGACATGTTTAACAGACTAGTAATGAGACCAGCAAGCTTGGAAAACACTTTAATAAATGTGAAAAAGCAATTATACAAAAACTGTACTGTGCCTTTAAGAGGAAAAAAAACCCCCACATAAAATGCAAAACAGTGTTAAAAAGTAGTAAACTCTATGAATTTTTACAGTGTGTATAAGGGACTAAAGCAGCATTGCACCCACTTGCAAATGGATGATTAACCCCTTATGCCCAAAAACGGATTAGAAAAACGTTTAAAGACCGTTAACAAACAGTCAAACACACTGCCACAGCTCTGCTGTGGCTCCTACCTGCCCTTAAACACGATTTTTGTAGGGAAAAAAACCCTCTATAGTGGTCCTAGATGCCAGAGGACTCCTTTAGGGAAGCTGGATGTCTCAGTCTGAAAATCAACTGCGCATTTAGAGCGCAAAAATAGGCCCCTCCCACCATGCACTCAATGTCAGAGGGCCTTAAAAAAGTACTCCTAGGAGTAATCTAATTAGCCATGTGGAAAACTAGGCCCCAAATAAAGATTTATCACCCTCAGCGAAAAAACGTTTTTTCTATAAACCATGCAAACGTTTTTTACACTAAGTAATATGAGTATTAACATGAATATTACCCTTTTTTGCAAGCATGATCCCAGTCGTTAAATCACTGTATCAGGCTTACCTCAAATATACCAGGCACTGTCAGCATTTTCTAGACCTTATCTCTCTAGAAAAAAATATACTGAACATACCTCAAAGCAGGTAATCTGCAGACTGTCCCCCCAACTGAAGTTTTCTTTCCATACTCTTCAGTTATGTGTGAGAACAGCAATGGACCTTAGTTACAAACCGCTAAGATCATCAAACCTCCAGGCAAAATTCTTCTTCCAATTTCTGCCTGAGAGTTAAACAGTACAACGCTGGTACCGTTTAAAAATAACAAACTCTTGATTGAAGGTAAAAACTACAATAAGTCACCACATATCTCTTGATACTTCCTTTCTTGTCGAGAGCTGCAAGAGAATGACTGGGGGTGGCAGTTAGGGGAGGAGCTATATAGACAGCTCTGCTGTGGGTGTCCTCTTGCAGCTTCCTGTTGGGAAGGAGAATATCCCACAAGTAATGGATGAACCCGTGGACTGGATACACCTTTATAAGAGAAAAACGTTTTTGTTCATTAAACTTAGTTTGATGATGATGCAGTCTGTTGTGTGATTATTTAAATAGGTGCTGTTAGCAAATGTTTTTGTTCATTAAACTTAGTTTGATGCCGATACAATCTATATTATTAGGTTTATAATACTGTTTAGCATTTAAAGTCTTCATTTCAAAGCTTTAAAAATAATGTATTAGGTGTTACTTATGACAATTTTGAGAGGGGCCTGGAACCTAACCCCCTCACTTCCCATTGACTTACATTATAAACTGGGTTTCAATTTACAACTGTTTCGATTTACAACGATTCCTCCTGGAACCTAACCAGTTGCCTTTAGACAATAAAATTACACAAAAGCATGAATGCTCTTTGGATTTTAAATAAAGTTTATTTCAGACCAATGTTTTAATACTGTTTTTAATAGTGTAACAAGTGTTTTTTTGTTGTTTTTTACAAATCATATTAGTTTTAACAGTTAAACGCATTCCATTTTTTCTTCTTTAATTCTGTCTGTGCACACATAAGTAAAAATGAATAAACACTAGCATATTTCTGTAATTCTGTCATTGAAAGTCAATTATAAATTAGAATTAAGCCAGGCATTTAAGTGCATTTAAATTTCAATTTCAAAAGGAGAAAGCAGAATTAAACATATGAAAACGATGTATTAATGAAAGTTACACGTGGTAATCCTATTGATAATACACATATCAGATCTAAATGACTTCCTGCTTCTTAAAAGATTTTCTTAACCATTGAAAGAAGTTAACCAATAAACAGTAAGTATGATGGGTAAAGCAAACTGGCAGCAAAATACAATTAAAACTTCTGAAAAAAAAACCATTTTAATGTTTTGGTTTATTTTGGTTTCTCCTTAATGATGATAAAGTGATGATAAAGTGATCAAAGAAAGCTGCTTAAAACTTTCAAGAACATTCATAAGCCAGGATATTGTAAACAATCAAATTCTAAATGTGAAACCCTAAATAAAACAATTTTAAATAAATAAATAAATTGGCTGGTACTAAATATAATGCACAATTAGACATTCTGGCCACCCCAACTGTGGTAAAAGCAGAACATTTCTTTAAACCACAATGCACTAAATATGGAGAATTTATTGTTTAAAAAAATCTGTAACAATACACAATAAACGTTATGCGTTTTACTAAACAATATAATAATTAAAAAAAAAACAAAGAAAAACAAACCCAAAACATGTCAACAGCACAAACGTGTAAATACTACTTTCTTGGTATCAGAGCTACAAATGGATTATTTGATAAGCTTTTTTAACGTTTTAATTTTGTGTTTCCACCTTGAAAACTAGCAGTACAGTTGAACATAAGAATTATTGCAGTGTTTCATTTCTGTATATAAATTCTGCACTCAACCTAGAACAAAAAAACTGTAACATGTTCCATTTTAGCTTTAAACAATTATATACTAAAAGGGTTCACAACATTTAGAAGCTAGAAGGAAAAAACAAAAAAATAACCATAAAAAAAAAAGTCTGCTCCAGCTGTATATGTGGCACTTTCCAATGCTCATCTTTTTTTGCAGAAAAAAACTGAAGCAGCCTCAGACTAGTCAAGATAACATGCACATTGATGCAATGCACTATACAAAATAAATTGCTGTAAGAATCCTTTTTGTTCCAAGTCTGGACCCATAATTATTGTGTCCACTGTGAGCATTTATATATAAAGACTACCTTTGACAAGTGCAGCAATTTTACTTGACAGTGTCATTAAATGAATGTACGCTAAATTTTGACATTTGCTTGCTTTGATAAAAAGGAAGTACAAATTCTAAAGTGTAACTTAAAAAAAACAAGAATAATATTACAAAGCAACTTACAATGGTTCAAAATAAGAATCTTAAATCTGCACCACAAACGTCTTTGCTACACACACAAAAATCCGACTTCTAAAACCTAATAGATCACTCACAACAAATATCTAAATAGATAACCTACAAAGTAGAGAGATCTGTGCAATCCCACTAGCTTAAAGGGACATAATACTTATATGCTAAATCACTTGAAACTGATGCAGTATAACTGTAAAAAGCTGACAGGAAAATATCACCTGAGCATCTCTATGTAAAAAAGAAAGATATTTTACCTCACAATCTCCTCAGCTCAGCAGAGTAAGTTCTGTGTAAAAAGTTATACTCTGTTACTGTCCAGCTGCAGGTAAAAAAAAATTATGAAGAAATGAACAGCAGCCAATCAGCATCAGCAGTGCTGAGGTCATGAACTCTTTTACTGTGATCTCATGAGATTTGACTTAACTCTCATGAGATTTAATTGTAAACTTCCTTTAAACTGAATAGGGAAATAACATGAGAGTGCACGCGACTCATCCCTTTGGCTGTCCCGGGACATACTGATATGATGCTTAGAAATCATTTACAATGGGATGTGGCTACTGAGGAACTTTTGAGGTAAAATTTCTTTCTTTTTTACATAGAGATGTTCAGGTGATATTTATTTTCTAGTCAGCTTTTTACAGCTATACTGCATCACTTTCAAGTGTTTAAACATTTGGGTATTATGGCCCATTAATGGTAATTAAAACCTATTAACTTTATGTAAATATAAAACAGAAATAAATATATTGTGTAAACCAAGGGTGTAAAATCACAGTTCAATCTCAAATCATATGGTATTATTTTTTTAGGTTGTGCGTCTCTGAAACAAAAAAGATTTTTCTGTTAGCTACCAAACACCATATTAATAAACCCATAGGAAATTAACCATATGCGTGCATGGGTGCTTTTGAAATTTTCATCAGTTTTTAGAAAAATGTTGCATTCATTACCCATAATATGCTACAATATGATAATTTGTTTTTTTTTTAAAAAAGGTATATGTACCTAGACAGTGCACCAAACATTTTTTTCATATTTTTTTTTCTTCTTCATTTTGAGGTATTTTTATAACAAAATATTTGACCTTTAATGATTTCTATTGCATGAACAAAATTATTTTATAAAAGTCATTAATTGTTCTTTTTAATATCTTGTGGATCATGAAGTGCAAACTTTTGCCTTAAAACTTCTGATATAAGATTGATTGGATCTTCTTCCTTGAGCAAATTCTGGCTCCTGTTTGACCTAAGAAAATAAAATGCACATATTTAATCATAAAAGTAACAGAATCAGTTAATTAAAACATAACAGAAAAGAAGCAGTAATCATATATACATAGTGGTCAGTTTATCAAGCTCCATAACCTGTCCACCTGCTCTGAGGCGACGGACAGAAATCAACCCGATTGAATACGATCGGGTTGATTGACACCCCTTGCTAGCGGCCGATTGGCCGTGAATCTGCAGGGGCGGCATTGCACCAGCAGTTCACAAGAACTGCTGGTGCAATGATAAATGCTGACAGCATACGCTGTTGGCATTTATCGATGTGCAGCGGACATGATACGCTACATTGTATCACGTCTGCTCACACATTCATAAATTGACCCCATAGTGTGTATAAACTTGTATGGAGACCCAGTCACTTATAGTGGGATTGGCTGGGGGCCACATTACATTATCCCCACACTTCTGTTATAGATAATATCTCAAAATAAAATTGTTTTATATTGACATTTTGATTTAAAAAAATAAATTTATGTTCATCTGATAAATTACTTTATTTCATGATGGTGAGAGTACACAAGTCATCACTTGTGGGACATTCCTTTCCTGATCACTAAGAGGAGGCAAAGAGGCACCCCAACACACCATAGCTTTAAATTCCTCCCACTTCTAATGATCATAAGTCATACATCCAAGTAGATGAAAGAATGAAAAGCAGGGAAGATAAAGCAGGGCAAAGAAGTGCAAAGAAAGAATTTACTTTATCAGGCAAGCATAAATTATTATTTTTTTCATTAGATGGTGAGAGTCCCCAAGTCATCATGTGGGGAATTAATACCCAAGAAGTTAAGTCCACAAGACCTCCGTGAAATGGCAGAAGCATACACATCAAAGTGATAAAACTTTGAAAAGTGTGCAAAGAGGACTAATCAGCTGCCTTGCAAATCTGATCAACAGAAGTCTCATTATAAAAAAGCTCAAAAAGTGGCAACTGCTCTAGTAGAATGAGCAGTAATGTTCTCGGGGGAGTTTTCCCAGTGACCAAGTAAGCTTAGCAAATTAAAGCTGATAAAAGTAAATGACATAGCTTTGTGTACTTCACCAATCCCAGAAAAATTACCAACAATGGAAGTCTGAAATATTTTAAGTTTGAACACAATATTTGAGAGCTCTCACGTCCTAATTGTGGAGAAAGGAGCTGGACAAAAAGAAGGAACACCCAATTTCCCAATTGAGTATTTGTAGAGAGCTTAGGAAGAAAAGAATAGCTAATGCGAAGAAAAGCCTGATGAAAAAAAAAAATCAGAAAAAGGAGATTTTAACCGAAGAAATAGCTAAAAGAAATAGAACCATCCAGGATAAAAGCTGAATGTCTAAACCATGCATGATAAATATGTCTGGTAACATTAAGAGTTCAATCGCCATGTCGTCAGCTTCAGAGTTTTGAGATCTTGTTAAAATAAAAGGCCTTGACAGAGAAGACTCGCTTCTTAGAGGAAGTCTCCAAGACAGGCATGAAGAAATCTGAACCAGATTCACAAACCAAATCCTGCAAGGCCACGCCTGAGCATTTAGAATTGCTGAGGATTGTTCCTGCATGATTCTGGCTATCACTCTGGATAGCAAAACAAACTGAGGAAAAATGTATATCGGGTTTTACAACCAGGAAACCACAAAGGCATCTATCAGACTTGTCAGAGGGTCCCAAGACCTGGCAAAACACTGGGGAAGTTTGTGATTCAAATGAGAGCCCATGAGAACTATCTCACAAGTTGGTTCCTGATACAGAGACCATTCCCTTGGGTGACGCCCTTAACATGGATGGATAACTGATTTGTGTCTGAGGTTGGGCCAAATTTGAAGAGCTCTGAAGATTGCAGATCCAGAATATATATTGGTAACTTCACCTCCTGGGGGGGACCCACAGGCTGCACCCCAAACTAACAGGCTGGCATCTGTGGAGATTTACTATCCACACTGCCTGAAGCTTGGAATGGGGAGGTCTGCCATTAAGTTAAGGATACCGTCTTGTCCTGTAATCTAATAATCCTCTGAGATAGATCCCCATTCCATTGATGCCACATCTGCAACTGTTGGGCATGAGGATGAAATCTGGCAAATGGAAAAGCATCTGAGGCAGCCACCATGAGACCCACAACCTACATCCACTGAGCAAAGTTTTAAGGGAGAGTATTCAGCAGCAGAAGGGCACAGCCCTGTTGCAGCTTCAGTCTGCACAGGTCTGTCAGAGACAAATGCATGGTTACGGAATTGGTTATAAACCCCACTAGAGACACACTGGTCTGAGGAGGTAAGGAGCTTTTCGGGAAAATTTATTTTCCAACCATGACTTTCTGAAGAACCATCTGAGTGTAAGACAGAATGTCACCCAAGTAAGGAACTACAGAAATTCCTTGAGCTCGAACTACAGACAACCAAGCACTTTTTGTTAACACTCTGAGAGCTGTAGCTAGACAGAAAGGGGGGGGGGGGGGCACAAACTGATAATGCTTGTCTAGAAAAGCAAATCAGGTACTTCACATAATCCCTGTGAATAGTGATATGCAAATAAGCATCTTTTAGTATATGGTACTCCTGGACTAAAGGAAGTTAAGTGTGAATTGTCTCCATTTTGAAAGTAGGATCTTTCAGGAATTTTTTCAATATTGTGAGATACAAAACAGGCTGAGAAGTACCCTCTTTCTTTGGTATTATAAAGAGATTTGAATAAAACCCCTGGTTTAATTCTGAAGTTGAACTGGAGTAATCACTCACGTTAATTCCAGATCTCTCACACAAGACAAGAAAGCATGGGCCTTTAAAGGATCTCGAGGCATTTGAGTCAATGAGGAGACCTGTGTTACACCTTGGATTCAAACCGGTGTATCCTGGCGTTGCTGTACTATGGATTAAGCTGGTGAGCCATTTAGGTCTTTCACTGAAAGCTTGTGTGTTGCTAATCTTACCTTCTTTTTTTCGTTACTCTCTGGACTTTGTTTCTGCCTTTCGGACTGCCTTCCGATTCTGCTTTGATACTTTGTTAGTGTGTTGCCAACCTCATCCTGAACTTAAAAGGACATTAATTCTAAATAAATGCTAGATAGAATGATGCATTAAAAGAAAAGATAAGTCTGAGAATAACTTGTAGATGTATTTTTTAAAGTTTCATTAGTTGTTTAAATATTGACAAAACAAGTGTAAACTTTTATCGTCTATAAAGCAATGGGCTGCCATGTTGTGACGTAGGTTTCTTTCTCTGCTGTGGCCAATTAGAGACAGTTATAAATAGGTCACTAGAATGTGCAACCAGGCTGTGTAGAATATTAAAGTGTTCTGCACTTCTATGTTTAACAGCAACTGAAAAGCTCACAATTTAAGTATGAGGCTTAATTGAAGAAATGGCACTTTGCTACAATGTAAAGTAGTGAGTGTACAGCCTGTATAACAGTGTAAATTTGCTGTCCCCTCAAAATAACTCAACACACAGCCATTAATGTCTAAACCGTTGGCAACAAAAGTGAGTAGACCCTTAAGTGGAAATGTCCAAATTGGGCCCAATTAGCCATTTTCCCTCTCTGGTGTCATATGACTTGTTAGTGTTACAAGGTCTCATGTGTGGATGGGGAGCAGGTGTGATAAATTTGGTGTTATCGCTCTCACACTCTCTCATACTGGTCACTGAAAGTTCAACATGGCACCTCATGGCAAAGAACTCTCTGAGGATCTGAAAAAAAGAATTGTTGCTCTACATAAAGATAGCCTAGGCTATAAGAAGATAGCCAAGACCCTGAAACTGGGCTGCAGCACGGTGGACAAGACCATACAGCGGTTTCACAGGACAGGTTCCGCTCAGAACAGGACTCGCCATGGTTAACCAAAAAAGTTGAGTGCACATGCTCAGCGTCACGTGCTTAGGTTGTCTTTGGGAAATAGACGTATGAGTACTGCCAGCATTGCTGCAGAGGTTGAAGGGGTGGGGGGTCAGCTTGTCAGTGCTCAGACCATACGCCGCACACTGCATAAAAACATAATTTATGTAAGAACTTACCTGATAAATTCATTTCTTTCATATTAGCAAGAGTCCATGAGCTAGTGACGTATGGGATATACATTCCTACCAGGAGGGGCAAAGTTTCCCAAACCTTAAAATGCCTATAAATACACCCCTCACCACACCCACAAATCAGTTTAACGAATAGCCAAGAAGTGGGGTGATAAGAAAAAAGTGCAAAGCATAAATATAAGGAATTGGAATAATTGTACTTTATACAAAAAAAATCATAACCATTACAAAAAAGGGTGGGCCTCATGGACTCTTGCTAATATGAAAGAAATGAATTTATCAGGTAAGTTCTTACATAAATTATGTTTTCTTTCATGTAATTAGCAAGAGTCCATGAGCTAGTGACGTATGGGATAATGACTACCCAAGATGTGGATCTTCCACGCAAGAGTCACTAGAGAGGGAGGGGTGTAAAATAAAGACAGCCAATTCCGCTGAAAATAATCCACACCCAAACAAAGTTTAAAACTTATAATGAAAAAAACTGAAATTATAAGCAGAAGAATCAAACTGAAACAGTTGCCTGAAGTACTTTTCTACCAAAAACTGCTTCAGAAGAAGAAAACACATCAAAATGGTAGAATTTAGTAAAAGTATGCAAAGAAGACCAAGTTGCTGCTTTGCAAATCTGATCAACCGAAGCTTCATTCCTAAACGCCCAGGAAGTAGAAACTGACCTAGTAGAATGAGCTGTAATCCTTTGAGGCGGAGTTTTACCCGACTCGACATAAGCATGATGAATTAAAGATTTCAACCAAGATGCCAAAGAAATGGCAGAAGCCTTCTGACCTTTCCTAGAACCGGAAAAGATAAAAAATAGACTAGAAGTCTTTCGGAAATTCTTAGTAGCTTCAACATAATATTTCAAAGCTCTAACTACATCCAAAGAATGCAATGATTTCTCCTTAGAATTCTTAGGATTAGGACATAATGAAGGAATCACAATTTCTCTACTAATGTTGTTAGAATTCACAACCTTAGGTAAAAATTTAAAAGAAGTTCGCAACACCGCCTTATCCTGATGAAAAATCAGAAAAGGAGACTCACAAGAAAGAGCAGATAATTCAGAAACTCTTCTGGCAGAAGAGATGGCCAAAAGGAAAAAAACTTTCCAAGAAAGTAATTAGGTTCAAACGGAGGAGCTTGAAGAGCCCCCAGAACCAAATTCAAACTCCAAGGAGGAGAAATTGACTTAATGACAGGTTTTATATGAACCAAAGCTTGTACAAAACAATGAATATCAGGAAGATTAGCAATTTTTCTGTGAAAAAGAACAGAAAGAGCAGAGATTTGTCCTTTCAAGGAACTTGCAGACAAACCTTTATCCAAACCATCCTGAAGAAACTGTAAAATTCTCGGAATTCTAAAAGAATGCCAGGAAAAATGATGAGAAAGACACCAA